>NW_028115192.1:0-33061 GCF_964273445.1 Streptopelia decaocto
GATTTGAAAAGTTTCAATGGGAATGGGAAGAATTGGGACAAAAATTGGAAAATTTTTCAGGGACTTTGAAAAAATTTCAACTGGAATTTTAGCAATTTTTTTATGTGAAATTGTAAACATGTTGGAGTGGATTTTGAAAATTCTAGAGAGAATTTTAAAAGCTTCAAGAGAATTTCAACAATTTTGAGAGGGATTTGAAAAGTTTCAATGGGAATGGGAAGAATTGGGACAAAAATTGGAAAATTTTTAAGGGACTTTGAAAAAATTTCAACTGGAATTTTAGCATTTTTTTTACGTGAAATTGTAAACATGTGGACATGGATTTTGAAAATTCTAGAGAGAATTTTAAAAGCTTCAAGAGAATTTCAACAATTTTGAGAGGGATTTGAAAAGTTTCAATGGGAATGGGAAGAATTGGGACAAAAATTGGAAAATTTTTAAGGGACTTTGAAAAAATTTCAACTGGAATTTTAGCAATTTTTTTATGTGAAATTGTAAACATGTTGGAGTGGATTTTGAAAATTCTAGAGAGAATTTTAAAAGCTTCAAGAGAATTTCAACAATTTTGAGAGGGATTTGAAAAGTTTCAATGGGAATGGGAAGAATTGGGACAAAAATTGGAAAATTTTTAAGGGACTTTGAAAAAATTTCAACTGGAATTTTAGCAATTTTTTGACGTGAAATTGTAAACATGTGGACATGGATTTTGAAAATTCTAGAGAGAATTTTAAAAGCTTCAAGAGAATTTCAACAATTTTGAGAGGGATTTGAAAAGTTTCAATGGGAATGGGAAGAATTGGGACAAAAATTGGAAAATTTTTCAGGGACTTTGAAAAAATTTCAACTGGAATTTTAGCCATTTTTTGACGTGAAATTGTAAACATGTGGACATGGATTTTGAAAATTCTAGAGAGAATTTTAAAAGCTTCAAGAGAATTTCAACAATTTTGAGAGGGATTTGAAAAGTTTCAATGGGAATGAGAAGAATTGGGACAAAAATTGGAAAATTTTTAAGGGACTTTGAAAAAATTTCAACTGGAATTTTAGCATTTTTTTGACGTGAAATTGTAAACATGTGGCCATGGATTTTGAAAATTCTAGAGAGAATTTTAAAAGCTTCAAGAGAATTTCAACAATTTTGAGAGGGATTTGAAAAGTTTCAATGGGAATGGGAAGAATTGGGACAAAAATTGGAAAATTTTTAAGGGACTTTGAAAAAATTTCAACTGGAATTTTAGCCATTTTTTTATGTGAAATTGTAAACATGTGAAAATGGATTTTGAAAATTCTAGAGAGAATTTTAAAAGCTTCAAGAGAATTTCAACAATTTTGAGAGGGATTTGAAAAGTTTCAATGGGAATGGGAAGAATTGGGACAAAAATTGGAAAATTTTTCAGGGACTTTGAAAAAATTTCAACTGGAATTTTAGCAATTTTTTGACGTGAAATTGTAAACATGTGGCCATGGATTTTGAAAATTCTAGAGAGAATTTTAAAAGCTTCAAGAGAATTTCAACAATTTTGAGAGGGATTTGAAAAGTTTCAATGGGAATGGGAAGAATTGGGACAAAAATTGGAAAATTTTTAAGGGACTTTGAAAAAATTTCAACTGGAATTTTAGCCATTTTTTTATGTGAAATTGTAAACATGTTGGAGTGGATTTTGAAAATTCTAGAGAGAATTTTAAAAGCTTCAAGAGAATTTCAACAATTTTGAGAGGGATTTGAAAAGTTTCAATGGGAATGGGAAGAATTGGGACAAAAATTGGAAAATTTTTAAGGGACTTTGAAAAAATTTCAACTGGAATTTTAGCCATTTTTTTTATGTGAAATTGTAAACATGTGGCCATGGATTTTGAAAATTCTAGAGAGAATTTTAAAAGCTTCAAGAGAATTTCAACAATTTTGAGAGGGATTTGAAAAGTTTCAATGGGAATGGAAGAATTGGGACAAAAATTGGAAAATTTTTAAGGGACTTTGAAAAAATTTCAACTGGAATTTTAGCATTTTTTTGACGTGAAATTGTAAACATGTGGCCATGGATTTTGAAAATTCTAGAGAGAATTTTAAAAGCTTCAACAGAATTTCAACAATTTTGAGAGGGATTTGAAAAGTTTCAATGGGAATGGGAAGAATTGGGACAAAAATTGGAAAATTTTTCAGGGACTTTGAAAAAATTTCAACTGGAATTTTAGCCATTTTTTGACGTGAAATTGTAAACATGTGGACATGGATTTTGAAAATTCTAGAGAGAATTTTAAAAGCTTCAAGAGAATTTCAACAATTTTGAGAGGGATTTGAAAAGTTTCAATGGGAATGGGAAGAATTGGGACAAAAATTGGAAAATTTTTAAGGGACTTTGAAAAAATTTCAACTGGAATTTTAGCATTTTTTTTACGTGAAATTGTAAACATGTGGACATGGATTTTGAAAATTCTAGAGAGAATTTTAAAAGCTTCAAGAGAATTTCAACAATTTTGAGAGGGATTTGAAAAGTTTCAATGGGAATGGGAAGAATTGGGACAAAAATTGGAAAATTTTTAAGGGACTTTGAAAAAATTTCAACTGGAATTTTAGCAATTTTTTTATGTGAAATTGTAAACATGTTGGAGTGGATTTTGAAAATTCTAGAGAGAATTTTAAAAGCTTCAAGAGAATTTCAACAATTTTGAGAGGGATTTGAAAAGTTTCAATGGGAATGGGAAGATTTGGGACAAAAATTGGAAAATTTTTCAGGGACTTTGAAAAAATTTCAACTGGAATTTTAGCATTTTTTTGACGTGAAATTGTAAACATGTGGACATGGATTTTGAAAATTCTAGAGAGAATTTTAAAAGCTTCAAGAGAATTTCAACAATTTTGAGAGGGATTTGAAAAGTTTCAATGGGAATGGGAAGAATTGGGACAAAAATTGGAAAATTTTTCAGGGACTTTGAAAAAATTTCAACTGGAATTTTAGCCATTTTTTGACGTGAAATTGTAAACATGTGGACATGGATTTTGAAAATTCTAGAGAGAATTTTAAAAGCTTCAAGAGAATTTCAACAATTTTGAGAGGGATTTGAAAAGTTTCAATGGGAATGGGAAGAATTGGGACAAAAATTGGAAAATTTTTAAGGGACTTTGAAAAAATTTCAACTGGAATTTTAGCATTTTTTTACGTGAAATTGTAAACATGTGGACATGGATTTTGAAAATTCTAGAGAGAATTTTAAAAGCTTCAAGAGAATTTCAACAATTTTGAGAGGGATTTGAAAAGTTTCAATGGGAATGGGAAGAATTGGGACAAAAATTGGAAAATTTTTAAGGGACTTTGAAAAAATTTCAACTGGAATTTTAGCCATTTTTTTATGTGAAATTGTAAACATGTGAAAATGGATTTTGAAAATTCTAGAGAGAATTTTAAAAGCTTCAAGAGAATTTCAACAATTTTGAGAGGGATTTGAAAAGTTTCAATGGGAATGGGAAGAATTGGGACAAAAATTGGAAAATTTCTAAGGGACTTTGAAAAAATTTCAACTGGAATTTTAGCCATTTTTTGACGTGAAATTGTAAACATGTGGACATGGATTTTGAAAATTCTAGAGAGAATTTTAAAAGCTTCAACAGAATTTCAACAATTTTGAGAGGGATTTGAAAAGTTTCAATGGGAATGGGAAGAATTGGGACAAAAATTGGAAAATTTTTAAGGGACTTTGAAAAAATTTCAACTGGAATTTTAGCATTTTTTTGACGTGAAATTGTAAACATGTGGACATGGATTTTGAAAATTCTAGAGAGAATTTTAAAAGCTTCAAGAGAATTTCAACAATTTTGAGAGGGATTTGAAAAGTTTCAATGGGAATGGGAAGAATTGGGACAAAAATTGGAAAATTTTTCAGGGACTTTGAAAAAATTTCAACTGGAATTTTAGCCATTTTTTGACGTGAAATTGTAAACATGTGGACATGGATTTTGAAAATTCTAGAGAGAATTTTAAAAGCTTCAAGAGAATTTCAACAATTTTGAGAGGGATTTGAAAAGTTTCAATGGGAATGGGAAGAATTGGGACAAAAATTGGAAAATTTTTAAGGGACTTTGAAAAAATTTCAACTGGAATTTTAGCCATTTTTTGACGTGAAATTGTAAACATGTGGACATGGATTTTGAAAATTCTAGAGAGAATTTTAAAAGCTTCAAGAGAATTTCAACAATTTTGAGAGGGATTTGAAAAGTTTCAATGGGAATGGGAAGAATTGGGACAAAAATTGGAAAATTTTTAAGGGACTTTGAAAAAATTTCAACTGGAATTTTAGCAATTTTTTTATGTGAAATTGTAAACATGTTGAAGTGGATTTTGAAAATTCTAGAGAGAATTTTAAAAGCTTCAACAGAATTTCAACAATTTTGAGAGGGATTTGAAAAGTTTCAATGGGAATGGGAAGAATTGGGACAAAAGTTGGAAAATTTTTAAGGGACTTTGAAAAAATTTCAACTGGAATTTTAGCATTTTTTTGACGTGAAATTGTAAACATGTGGCCATGGATTTTGAAAATTCTAGAGAGAATTTTAAAAGCTTCAACAGAATTTCAACAATTTTGAGAGGGATTTGAAAAGTTTCAATGGGAATGGGAAGAATTGGGACAAAAATTGGAAAATTTTTAAGGGACTTTGAAAAAATTTCAACTGGAATTTTAGCAATTTTTTTATGTGAAATTGTAAACATGTGGACATGGATTTTGAAAATTCTAGAGAGAATTTTAAAAGCTTCAACAGAATTTCAACAATTTTGAGAGGGATTTGAAAAGTTTCAATGGGAATGGGAAGAATTGGGACAAAAATTGGAAAATTTTTCAGGGACTTTGAAAAAATTTCAACTGGAATTTTAGCATTTTTTTGACGTGAAATTGTAAACATGTGGACATGGATTTTGAAAATTCTAGAGAGAATTTTAAAAGCTTCAAGAGAATTTCAACAATTTTGAGAGGGATTTGAAAAGTTTCAATGGGAATGGGAAGAATTGGGACAAAAATTGGAAAATTTTTAAGGGACTTTGAAAAAATTTCAACTGGAATTTTAGCCATTTTTTGACGTGAAATTGTAAACATGTGGACATGGATTTTGAAAATTCTAGAGAGAATTTTAAAAGCTTCAAGAGAATTTCAACAATTTTGAGAGGGATTTGAAAAGTTTCAATGGGAATGGGAAGAATTGGGACAAAAATTGGAAAATTTTTCAGGGACTTTGAAAAAATTTCAACTGGAATTTTAGCCATTTTTTGACGTGAAATTGTAAACATGTGGCCATGGATTTTGAAAATTCTAGAGAGAATTTTAAAAGCTTCAAGAGAATTTCAACAATTTTGAGAGGGATTTGAAAAGTTTCAATGGGAATGGGAAGAATTGGGACAAAAATTGGAAAATTTCTAAGGGACTTTGAAAAAATTTCAACTGGAATTTTAGCAATTTTTTGACGTGAAATTGTAAACATGTGGACATGGATTTTGAAAATTCTAGAGAGAATTTTAAAAGCTTCAACAGAATTTCAACAATTTTGAGAGGGATTTGAAAAGTTTCAATGGGAATGGGAAGAATTGGGACAAAAATTGGAAAATTTTTCAGGGACTTTGAAAAAATTTCAACTGGAATTTTAGCCATTTTTTGACGTGAAATTGTAAACATGTGGACATGGATTTTGAAAATTCTAGAGAGAATTTTAAAAGCTTCAAGAGAATTTCAACAATTTTGAGAGGGATTTGAAAAGTTTCAATGGGAATGGGAAGAATTGGGACAAAAATTGGAAAATTTTTAAGGGACTTTGAAAAAATTTCAACTGGAATTTTAGCCATTTTTTTATGTGAAATTGTAAACATGTGAAAATGGATTTTGAAAATTCTAGAGAGAATTTTAAAAGCTTCAAGAGAATTTCAACAATTTTGAGAGGGATTTGAAAAGTTTCAATGGGAATGGGAAGAATTGGGACAAAAATTGGAAAATTTCTAAGGGACTTTGAAAAAATTTCAACTGGAATTTTAGCCATTTTTTTATGTGAAATTGTAAACATGTGAAAATGGATTTTGAAAATTCTAGAGAGAATTTTAAAAGCTTCAACAGAATTTCAACAATTTTGAGAGGGATTTGAAAAGTTTCAATGGGAATGGGAAGAATTGGGACAAAAATTGGAAAATTTTTAAGGGACTTTGAAAAAATTTCAACTGGAATTTTAGCCATTTTTTGACATGAAATTGTAAACATGTGGACATGGATTTTGAAAATTCTAGAGAGAATTTTAAAAGCTTCAACAGAATTTCAACAATTTTGAGAGGGATTTGAAAAGTTTCAATGGGAATGGGAAGAATTGGGACAAAAATTGGAAAATTTTTAAGGGACTTTGAAAAAATTTCAACTGGAATTTTAGCCATTTTTTTATGTGAAATTGTAAACATGTGAAAATGGATTTTGAAAATTCTAGAGAGAATTTTAAAAGCTTCAAGAGAATTTCAACAATTTTGAGAGGGATTTGAAAAGTTTCAATGGGAATGGGAAGAATTGGGACAAAAATTGGAAAATTTTTCAGGGACTTTGAAAAAATTTCAACTGGAATTTTAGCCATTTTTTGACGTGAAATTGTAAACATGTGGACATGGATTTTGAAAATTCTAGAGAGAATTTTAAAAGCTTCAACAGAATTTCAACAATTTTGAGAGGGATTTGAAAAGTTTCAATGGGAATGGGAAGAATTGGGACAAAAATTGGAAAATTTTTCAGGGACTTTGAAAAAATTTCAACTGGAATTTTAGCCATTTTTTGACGTGAAATTGTAAACATGTGGACATGGATTTTGAAAATTCTAGAGAGAATTTTAAAAGCTTCAAGAGAATTTCAACAATTTTGAGAGGGATTTGAAAAGTTTCAATGGGAATGGGAAGAATTGGGACAAAAATTGGAAAATTTTTAAGGGACTTTGAAAAAATTTCAACTGGAATTTTAGCATTTTTTTTACGTGAAATTGTAAACATGTGGACATGGATTTTGAAAATTCTAGAGAGAATTTTAAAAGCTTCAAGAGAATTTCAACAATTTTGAGAGGGATTTGAAAAGTTTCAATGGGAATGGGAAGAATTGGGACAAAAATTGGAAAATTTTTAAGGGACTTTGAAAAAATTTCAACTGGAATTTTAGCATTTTTTTGACGTGAAATTGTAAACATGTGGACATGGATTTTGAAAATTCTAGAGAGAATTTTAAAAGCTTCAACAGAATTTCAACAATTTTGAGAGGGATTTGAAAAGTTTCAATGGGAATGGGAAGAATTGGGACAAAAATTGGAAAATTTTTAAGGGACTTTGAAAAAATTTCAACTGGAATTTTAGCCATTTTTTGACGTGAAATTGTAAACATGTGGACATGGATTTTGAAAATTCTAGAGAGAATTTTAAAAGCTTCAAGAGAATTTCAACAATTTTGAGAGGGATTTGAAAAGTTTCAATGGGAATGGGAAGAATTGGGACAAAAATTGGAAAATTTTTAAGGGACTTTGAAAAAATTTCAACTGGAATTTTAGCCATTTTTTGACATGAAATTGTAAACATGTGGACATGGATTTTGAAAATTCTAGAGAGAATTTTAAAAGCTTCAAGAGAATTTCAACAATTTTGAGAGGGATTTGAAAAGTTTCAATGGGAATGGGAAGAATTGGGACAAAAATTGGAAAATTTTTAAGGGACTTTGAAAAAATTTCAACTGGAATTTTAGCAATTTTTTGACGTGAAATTGTAAACATGTGGACATGGATTTTGAAAATTCTAGAGAGAATTTTAAAAGCTTCAACAGAATTTCAACAATTTTGAGAGGGATTTGAAAAGTTTCAATGGGAATGGGAAGAATTGGGACAAAAATTGGAAAATTTTTAAGGGACTTTGAAAAAATTTCAACTGGAATTTTAGCATTTTTTTTACGTGAAATTGTAAACATGTGGACATGGATTTTGAAAATTCTAGAGAGAATTTTAAAAGCTTCAAGAGAATTTCAACAATTTTGAGAGGGATTTGAAAAGTTTCAATGGGAATGGGAAGAATTGGGACAAAAATTGGAAAATTTTTAAGGGACTTTGAAAAAATTTCAACTGGAATTTTAGCCATTTTTTTATGTGAAATTGTAAACATGTGAAAATGGATTTTGAAAATTCTAGAGAGAATTTTAAAAGCTTCAAGAGAATTTCAACAATTTTGAGAGGGATTTGAAAAGTTTCAATGGGAATGGGAAGAATTGGGACAAAAATTGGAAAATTTTTCAGGGACTTTGAAAAAATTTCAACTGGAATTTTAGCAATTTTTTGACGTGAAATTGTAAACATGTGGACATGGATTTTGAAAATTCTAGAGAGAATTTTAAAAGCTTCAAGAGAATTTCAACAATTTTGAGAGGGATTTGAAAAGTTTCAATGGGAATGGGAAGAATTGGGACAAAAATTGGAAAATTTTTAAGGGACTTTGAAAAAATTTCAACTGGAATTTTAGCATTTTTTTGACGTGAAATTGTAAACATGTGGACATGGATTTTGAAAATTCTAGAGAGAATTTTAAAAGCTTCAAGAGAATTTCAACAATTTTGAGAGGGATTTGAAAAGTTTCAATGGGAATGGGAAGAATTGGGACAAAAATTGGAAAATTTTTAAGGGACTTTCAAAAAATTTCAACTGGAATTTTAGACATTTTTTGACGTGAAATTGTAAACATGTGGCCATGGATTTTGAAAATTCTAGAGAGAATTTTAAAAGCTTCAACAGAATTTCAACAATTTTGAGAGGGATTTGAAAAGTTTCAATGGGAATGGGAAGAATTGGGACAAAAATTGGAAAATTTTTAAGGGACTTTGAAAAAATTTCAACTGGAATTTTAGCCATTTTTTGACGTGAAATTGTAAACATGTGAAAATGGATTTTGAAAATTCTAGAGAGAATTTTAAAAGCTTCAAGAGAATTTCAACAATTTTGAGAGGGATTTGAAAAGTTTCAATGGGAATGGGAAGAATTGGGACAAAAATTGGAAAATTTTTCAGGGACTTTGAAAAAATTTCAACTGGAATTTTAGCAATTTTTTGACGTGAAATTGTAAACATGTGGCCATGGATTTTGAAAATTCTAGAGAGAATTTTAAAAGCTTCAAGAGAATTTCAACAATTTTGAGAGGGATTTGAAAAGTTTCAATGGGAATGGGAAGAATTGGGACAAAAATTGGAAAATTTTTAAGGGACTTTGAAAAAATTTCAACTGGAATTTTAGCCATTTTTTTATGTGAAATTGTAAACATGTTGGAGTGGATTTTGAAAATTCTAGAGAGAATTTTAAAAGCTTCAAGAGAATTTCAACAATTTTGAGAGGGATTTGAAAAGTTTCAATGGGAATGGGAAGAATTGGGACAAAAATTGGAAAATTTTTCAGGGACTTTGAAAAAATTTCAACTGGAATTTTAGCCATTTTTTGACGTGAAATTGTAAACATGTGGCCATGGATTTTGAAAATTCTAGAGAGAATTTTAAAAGCTTCAAGAGAATTTCAACAATTTTGAGAGGGATTTGAAAAGTTTCAATGGGAATGGGAAGAATTGGGACAAAAATTGGAAAATTTTTAAGGGACTTTGAAAAAATTTCAACTGGAATTTTAGCCATTTTTTGACGTGAAATTGTAAACATGTGGACATGGATTTTGAAAATTCTAGAGAGAATTTTAAAAGCTTCAACAGAATTTCAACAATTTTGAGAGGGATTTGAAAAGTTTCAATGGGAATGGGAAGAATTGGGACAAAAATTGGAAAATTTTTAAGGGACTTTGAAAAAATTTCAACTGGAATTTTAGCCATTTTTTTATGTGAAATTGTAAACATGTGAAAATGGATTTTGAAAATTCTGGAGAGAATTTTAAAAGCTTCAAGAGAATTTCAACAATTTTGAGAGGGATTTGAAAAGTTTCAATGGGAATGGGAAGAATTGGGACAAAAATTGGAAAATTTTTAAGGGACTTTGAAAAAATTTCAACTGGAATTTTAGCAATTTTTTGACGTGAAATTGTAAACATGTGGACATGGATTTTGAAAATTCTAGAGAGAATTTTAAAAGCTTCAAGAGAATTTCAACAATTTTGAGAGGGATTTGAAAAGTTTCAATGGGAATGGGAAGAATTGGGACAAAAATTGGAAAATTTTTAAGGGACTTTCAAAAAATTTCAACTGGAATTTTAGACATTTTTTGACGTGAAATTGTAAACATGTGGCCATGGATTTTGAAAATTCTAGAGAGAATTTTAAAAGCTTCAACAGAATTTCAACAATTTTGAGAGGGATTTGAAAAGTTTCAATGGGAATGGGAAGAATTGGGACAAAAATTGGAAAATTTTTAAGGGACTTTGAAAAAATTTCAACTGGAATTTTAGCCATTTTTTGACGTGAAATTGTAAACATGTGAAAATGGATTTTGAAAATTCTAGAGAGAATTTTAAAAGCTTCAAGAGAATTTCAACAATTTTGAGAGGGATTTGAAAAGTTTCAATGGGAATGGGAAGAATTGGGACAAAAATTGGAAAATTTCTAAGGGACTTTGAAAAAATTTCAACTGGAATTTTAGCAATTTTTTGACGTGAAATTGTAAACATGTGGCCATGGATTTTGAAAATTCTAGAGAGAATTTTAAAAGCTTCAAGAGAATTTCAACAATTTTGAGAGGGATTTGAAAAGTTTCAATGGGAATGGGAAGAATTGGGACAAAAATTGGAAAATTTTTAAGGGACTTTCAAAAAATTTCAACTGGAATTTTAGCCATTTTTTTATGTGAAATTGTAAACATGTTGGAGTGGATTTTGAAAATTCTAGAGAGAATTTTAAAAGCTTCAAGAGAATTTCAACAATTTTGAGAGGGATTTGAAAAGTTTCAATGGGAATGGGAAGAATTGGGACAAAAATTGGAAAATTTTTCAGGGACTTTGAAAAAATTTCAACTGGAATTTTAGCCATTTTTTGATGTGAAATTGTAAACATGTGGCCATGGATTTTGAAAATTCTAGAGAGAATTTTAAAAGCTTCAAGAGAATTTCAACAATTTTGAGAGGGATTTGAAAAGTTTCAATGGGAATGGGAAGAATTGGGACAAAAATTGGAAAATTTTTAAGGGACTTTGAAAAAATTTCAACTGGAATTTTAGCCATTTTTTGACGTGAAATTGTAAACATGTGGACATGGATTTTGAAAATTCTAGAGAGAATTTTAAAAGCTTCAACAGAATTTCAACAATTTTGAGAGGGATTTGAAAAGTTTCAATGGGAATGGGAAGAATTGGGACAAAAATTGGAAAATTTTTAAGGGACTTTGAAAAAATTTCAACTGGAATTTTAGCCATTTTTTTATGTGAAATTGTAAACATGTGAAAATGGATTTTGAAAATTCTGGAGAGAATTTTAAAAGCTTCAAGAGAATTTCAACAATTTTGAGAGGGATTTGAAAAGTTTCAATGGGAATGGGAAGAATTGGGACAAAAATTGGAAAATTTTTAAGGGACTTTGAAAAAATTTCAACTGGAATTTTAGCAATTTTTTGACGTGAAATTGTAAACATGTGGACATGGATTTTGAAAATTCTAGAGAGAATTTTAAAAGCTTCAAGAGAATTTCAACAATTTTGAGAGGGATTTGAAAAGTTTCAATGGGAATGGGAAGAATTGGGACAAAAATTGGAAAATTTTTCAGGGACTTTGAAAAAATTTCAACTGGAATTTTAGCCATTTTTTGACGTGAAATTGTAAACATGTGGACATGGATTTTGAAAATTCTAGAGAGAATTTTAAAAGCTTCAAGAGAATTTCAACAATTTTGAGAGGGATTTGAAAAGTTTCAATGGGAATGGGAAGAATTGGGACAAAAATTGGAAAATTTTTCAGGGACTTTGAAAAAATTTCAACTGGAATTTTAGCAATTTTTTGACGTGAAATTGTAAACATGTGGCCATGGATTTTGAAAATTCTAGAGAGAATTTTAAAAGCTTCAAGAGAATTTCAACAATTTTGAGAGGGATTTGAAAAGTTTCAATGGGAATGGGAAGAATTGGGACAAAAATTGGAAAATTTTTAAGGGACTTTGAAAAAATTTCAACTGGAATTTTAGCCATTTTTTTATGTGAAATTGTAAACATGTTGGAGTGGATTTTGAAAATTCTAGAGAGAATTTTAAAAGCTTCAAGAGAATTTCAACAATTTTGAGAGGGATTTGAAAAGTTTCAATGGGAATGGGAAGAATTGGGACAAAAATTGGAAAATTTTTCAGGGACTTTGAAAAAATTTCAACTGGAATTTTAGCCATTTTTTGACGTGAAATTGTAAACATGTGGCCATGGATTTTGAAAATTCTAGAGAGAATTTTAAAAGCTTCAAGAGAATTTCAACAATTTTGAGAGGGATTTGAAAAGTTTCAATGGGAATGGGAAGAATTGGGACAAAAATTGGAAAATTTTTAAGGGACTTTGAAAAAATTTCAACTGGAATTTTAGCCATTTTTTGACGTGAAATTGTAAACATGTGGACATGGATTTTGAAAATTCTAGAGAGAATTTTAAAAGCTTCAACAGAATTTCAACAATTTTGAGAGGGATTTGAAAAGTTTCAATGGGAATGGGAAGAATTGGGACAAAAATTGGAAAATTTTTAAGGGACTTTGAAAAAATTTCAACTGGAATTTTAGCCATTTTTTTATGTGAAATTGTAAACATGTGAAAATGGATTTTGAAAATTCTGGAGAGAATTTTAAAAGCTTCAAGAGAATTTCAACAATTTTGAGAGGGATTTGAAAAGTTTCAATGGGAATGGGAAGAATTGGGACAAAAATTGGAAAATTTTTAAGGGACTTTGAAAAATTTCAACTGGAATTTTAGCAATTTTTTGACGTGAAATTGTAAACATGTGGACATGGATTTTGAAAATTCTAGAGAGAATTTTAAAAGCTTCAAGAGAATTTCAACAATTTTGAGAGGGATTTGAAAAGTTTCAATGGGAATGGGAAGAATTGGGACAAAAATTGGAAAATTTTTAAGGGACTTTCAAAAAATTTCAACTGGAATTTTAGACATTTTTTGACGTGAAATTGTAAACATGTGGCCATGGATTTTGAAAATTCTAGAGAGAATTTTAAAAGCTTCAACAGAATTTCAACAATTTTGAGAGGGATTTGAAAAGTTTCAATGGGAATGGGAAGAATTGGGACAAAAATTGGAAAATTTTTAAGGGACTTTGAAAAAATTTCAACTGGAATTTTAGCCATTTTTTGACGTGAAATTGTAAACATGTGAAAATGGATTTTGAAAATTCTAGAGAGAATTTTAAAAGCTTCAAGAGAATTTCAACAATTTTGAGAGGGATTTGAAAAGTTTCAATGGGAATGGGAAGAATTGGGACAAAAATTGGAAAATTTCTAAGGGACTTTGAAAAAATTTCAACTGGAATTTTAGCAATTTTTTGACGTGAAATTGTAAACATGTGGCCATGGATTTTGAAAATTCTAGAGAGAATTTTAAAAGCTTCAAGAGAATTTCAACAATTTTGAGAGGGATTTGAAAAGTTTCAATGGGAATGGGAAGAATTGGGACAAAAATTGGAAAATTTTTAAGGGACTTTCAAAAAATTTCAACTGGAATTTTAGCCATTTTTTTATGTGAAATTGTAAACATGTTGGAGTGGATTTTGAAAATTCTAGAGAGAATTTTAAAAGCTTCAAGAGAATTTCAACAATTTTGAGAGGGATTTGAAAAGTTTCAATGGGAATGGGAAGAATTGGGACAAAAATTGGAAAATTTTTCAGGGACTTTGAAAAAATTTCAACTGGAATTTTAGCCATTTTTTGATGTGAAATTGTAAACATGTGGCCATGGATTTTGAAAATTCTAGAGAGAATTTTAAAAGCTTCAAGAGAATTTCAACAATTTTGAGAGGGATTTGAAAAGTTTCAATGGGAATGGGAAGAATTGGGACAAAAATTGGAAAATTTTTAAGGGACTTTGAAAAAATTTCAACTGGAATTTTAGCCATTTTTTGACGTGAAATTGTAAACATGTGGACATGGATTTTGAAAATTCTAGAGAGAATTTTAAAAGCTTCAACAGAATTTCAACAATTTTGAGAGGGATTTGAAAAGTTTCAATGGGAATGGGAAGAATTGGGACAAAAATTGGAAAATTTTTAAGGGACTTTGAAAAAATTTCAACTGGAATTTTAGCCATTTTTTTATGTGAAATTGTAAACATGTGAAAATGGATTTTGAAAATTCTGGAGAGAATTTTAAAAGCTTCAAGAGAATTTCAACAATTTTGAGAGGGATTTGAAAAGTTTCAATGGGAATGGGAAGAATTGGGACAAAAATTGGAAAATTTTTAAGGGACTTTGAAAAAATTTCAACTGGAATTTTAGCAATTTTTTGACGTGAAATTGTAAACATGTGGACATGGATTTTGAAAATTCTAGAGAGAATTTTAAAAGCTTCAAGAGAATTTCAACAATTTTGAGAGGGATTTGAAAAGTTTCAATGGGAATGGGAAGAATTGGGACAAAAATTGGAAAATTTTTAAGGGACTTTGAAAAAATTTCAACTGGAATTTTAGCCATTTTTTGACGTGAAATTGTAAACATGTGGACATGGATTTTGAAAATTCTAGAGAGAATTTTAAAAGCTTCAAGAGAATTTCAACAATTTTGAGAGGGATTTGAAAAGTTTCAATGGGAATGGGAAGAATTGGGACAAAAATTGGAAAATTTTTCAGGGACTTTGAAAAAATTTCAACTGGAATTTTAGCATTTTTTTGACGTGAAATTGTAAACATGTGGACATGGATTTTGAAAATTCTAGAGAGAATTTTAAAAGCTTCAAGAGAATTTCAACAATTTGGAGAGGGATTTGAAAAGTTTCAATGGGAATGGGAAGAATTGGGACAAAAATTGGAAAATTTTTCAGGGACTTTGAAAAAATTTCAACTGGAATTTTAGCAATTTTTTTATGTGAAATTGTAAACATGTTGGAGTGGATTTTGAAAATTCTAGAGAGAATTTTAAAAGCTTCAAGAGAATTTCAACAATTTTGAGAGGGATTTGAAAAGTTTCAATGGGAATGGGAAGAATTGGGACAAAAATTGGAAAATTTTTAAGGGACTTTGAAAAAATTTCAACTGGAATTTTAGCATTTTTTTGACGTGAAATTGTAAACATGTGGCCATGGATTTTGAAAATTCTAGAGAGAATTTTAAAAGCTTCAAGAGAATTTCAACAATTTTGAGAGGGATTTGAAAAGTTTCAATGGGAATGGGAAGAATTGGGACAAAAATTGGAAAATTTTTCAGGGACTTTGAAAAAATTTCAACTGGAATTTTAGCCATTTTTTGACGTGAAATTGTAAACATGTGGACATGGATTTTGAAAATTCTAGAGAGAATTTTAAAAGCTTCAAGAGAATTTCAACAATTTTGAGAGGGATTTGAAAAGTTTCAATGGGAATGAGAAGAATTGGGACAAAAATTGGAAAATTTTTAAGGGACTTTGAAAAAATTTCAACTGGAATTTTAGCATTTTTTTTACGTGAAATTGTAAACATGTGGACATGGATTTTGAAAATTCTAGAGAGAATTTTAAAAGCTTCAAGAGAATTTCAACAATTTTGAGAGGGATTTGAAAAGTTTCAATGGGAATGGGAAGAATTGGGACAAAAATTGGAAAATTTTTAAGGGACTTTGAAAAAATTTCAACTGGAATTTTAGCCATTTTTTTATGTGAAATTGTAAACATGTGAAAATGGATTTTGAAAATTCTAGAGAGAATTTTAAAAGCTTCAAGAGAATTTCAACAATTTTGAGAGGGATTTGAAAAGTTTCAATGGGAATGGGAAGAATTGGGACAAAAATTGGAAAATTTCTAAGGGACTTTGAAAAAATTTCAACTGGAATTTTAGCCATTTTTTGACGTGAAATTGTAAACATGTGGACATGGATTTTGAAAATTCTAGAGAGAATTTTAAAAGCTTCAAGAGAATTTCAACAATTTTGAGAGGGATTTGAAAAGTTTCAATGGGAATGGGAAGAATTGGGACAAAAATTGGAAAATTTTTAAGGGACTTTGAAAAAATTTCAACTGGAATTTTAGCATTTTTTTGACGTGAAATTGTAAACATGTGGACATGGATTTTGAAAATTCTAGAGAGAATTTTAAAAGCTTCAAGAGAATTTCAACAATTTTGAGAGGGATTTGAAAAGTTTCAATGGGAATGGGAAGAATTGGGACAAAAATTGGAAAATTTTTAAGGGACTTTCAAAAAATTTCAACTGGAATTTTAGACATTTTTTGACGTGAAATTGTAAACATGTGGCCATGGATTTTGAAAATTCTAGAGAGAATTTTAAAAGCTTCAAGAGAATTTCAACAATTTTGAGAGGGATTTGAAAAGTTTCAATGGGAATGGGAAGAATTGGGACAAAAATTGGAAAATTTTTAAGGGACTTTGAAAAAATTTCAACTGGAATTTTAGCATTTTTTTGACGTGAAATTGTAAACATGTGGCCATGGATTTTGAAAATTCTAGAGAGAATTTTAAAAGCTTCAACAGAATTTCAACAATTTTGAGAGGGATTTGAAAAGTTTCAATGGGAATGGGAAGAATTGGGACAAAAATTGGAAAATTTTTCAGGGACTTTGAAAAAATTTCAACTGGAATTTTAGCCATTTTTTGACGTGAAATTGTAAACATGTGGACATGGATTTTGAAAATTCTAGAGAGAATTTTAAAAGCTTCAAGAGAATTTCAACAATTTTGAGAGGGATTTGAAAAGTTTCAATGGGAATGAGAAGAATTGGGACAAAAATTGGAAAATTTTTAAGGGACTTTGAAAAAATTTCAACTGGAATTTTAGCATTTTTTTTACGTGAAATTGTAAACATGTGGACATGGATTTTGAAAATTCTAGAGAGAATTTTAAAAGCTTCAAGAGAATTTCAACAATTTTGAGAGGGATTTGAAAAGTTTCAATGGGAATGGGAAGAATTGGGACAAAAATTGGAAAATTTTTAAGGGACTTTGAAAAAATTTCAACTGGAATTTTAGCCATTTTTTTATGTGAAATTGTAAACATGTGAAAATGGATTTTGAAAATTCTAGAGAGAATTTTAAAAGCTTCAAGAGAATTTCAACAATTTTGAGAGGGATTTGAAAAGTTTCAATGGGAATGGGAAGAATTGGGACAAAAATTGGAAAATTTCTAAGGGACTTTGAAAAAATTTCAACTGGAATTTTAGCCATTTTTTGACGTGAAATTGTAAACATGTGGACATGGATTTTGAAAATTCTAGAGAGAATTTTAAAAGCTTCAAGAGAATTTCAACAATTTTGAGAGGGATTTGAAAAGTTTCAATGGGAATGGGAAGAATTGGGACAAAAATTGGAAAATTTTTAAGGGACTTTGAAAAAATTTCAACTGGAATTTTAGCATTTTTTTGACGTGAAATTGTAAACATGTGGACATGGATTTTGAAAATTCTAGAGAGAATTTTAAAAGCTTCAAGAGAATTTCAACAATTTTGAGAGGGATTTGAAAAGTTTCAATGGGAATGGGAAGAATTGGGACAAAAATTGGAAAATTTTTAAGGGACTTTCAAAAAATTTCAACTGGAATTTTAGACATTTTTTGACGTGAAATTGTAAACATGTGGCCATGGATTTTGAAAATTCTAGAGAGAATTTTAAAAGCTTCAAGAGAATTTCAACAATTTTGAGAGGGATTTGAAAAGTTTCAATGGGAATGGGAAGAATTGGGACAAAAATTGGAAAATTTTTAAGGGACTTTGAAAAAATTTCAACTGGAATTTTAGCATTTTTTTGACGTGAAATTGTAAACATGTGGCCATGGATTTTGAAAATTCTAGAGAGAATTTTAAAAGCTTCAACAGAATTTCAACAATTTTGAGAGGGATTTGAAAAGTTTCAATGGGAATGGGAAGAATTGGGACAAAAATTGGAAAATTTTTCAGGGACTTTGAAAAAATTTCAACTGGAATTTTAGCCATTTTTTGACGTGAAATTGTAAACATGTGGACATGGATTTTGAAAATTCTAGAGAGAATTTTAAAAGCTTCAAGAGAATTTCAACAATTTTGAGAGGGATTTGAAAAGTTTCAATGGGAATGGGAAGAATTGGGACAAAAATTGGAAAATTTTTAAGGGACTTTGAAAAAATTTCAACTGGAATTTTAGCATTTTTTTTACGTGAAATTGTAAACATGTGGACATGGATTTTGAAAATTCTAGAGAGAATTTTAAAAGCTTCAAGAGAATTTCAACAATTTTGAGAGGGATTTGAAAAGTTTCAATGGGAATGGGAAGAATTGGGACAAAAATTGGAAAATTTTTAAGGGACTTTGAAAAAATTTCAACTGGAATTTTAGCAATTTTTTTATGTGAAATTGTAAACATGTTGGAGTGGATTTTGAAAATTCTAGAGAGAATTTTAAAAGCTTCAAGAGAATTTCAACAATTTTGAGAGGGATTTGAAAAGTTTCAATGGGAATGGGAAGAATTGGGACAAAAATTGGAAAATTTTTAAGGGACTTTGAAAAAATTTCAACTGGAATTTTAGCAATTTTTTGACGTGAAATTGTAAACATGTGGACATGGATTTTGAAAATTCTAGAGAGAATTTTAAAAGCTTCAAGAGAATTTCAACAATTTTGAGAGGGATTTGAAAAGTTTCAATGGGAATGGGAAGAATTGGGACAAAAATTGGAAAATTTTTCAGGGACTTTGAAAAAATTTCAACTGGAATTTTAGCAATTTTTTGACGTGAAATTGTAAACATGTGGACATGGATTTTGAAAATTCTAGAGAGAATTTTAAAAGCTTCAAGAGAATTTCAACAATTTTGAGAGGGATTTGAAAAGTTTCAATGGGAATGGGAAGAATTGGGACAAAAATTGGAAAATTTTTAAGGGACTTTGAAAAAATTTCAACTGGAATTTTAGCATTTTTTTACGTGAAATTGTAAACATGTGGACATGGATTTTGAAAATTCTAGAGAGAATTTTAAAAGCTTCAAGAGAATTTCAACAATTTTGAGAGGGATTTGAAAAGTTTCAATGGGAATGGGAAGAATTGGGACAAAAATTGGAAAATTTTTAAGGGACTTTGAAAAAATTTCAACTGGAATTTTAGCCATTTTTTTATGTGAAATTGTAAACATGTGAAAATGGATTTTGAAAATTCTAGAGAGAATTTTAAAAGCTTCAAGAGAATTTCAACAATTTTGAGAGGGATTTGAAAAGTTTCAATGGGAATGGGAAGAATTGGGACAAAAATTGGAAAATTTCTAAGGGACTTTGAAAAAATTTCAACTGGAATTTTAGCCATTTTTTGACGTGAAATTGTAAACATGTGGCCATGGATTTTGAAAATTCTAGAGAGAATTTTAAAAGCTTCAACAGAATTTCAACAATTTTGAGAGGGATTTGAAAAGTTTCAATGGGAATGGGAAGAATTGGGACAAAAATTGGAAAATTTTTAAGGGACTTTGAAAAAATTTCAACTGGAATTTTAGCATTTTTTTGACGTGAAATTGTAAACATGTGGACATGGATTTTGAAAATTCTAGAGAGAATTTTAAAAGCTTCAAGAGAATTTCAACAATTTTGAGAGGGATTTGAAAAGTTTCAATGGGAATGGGAAGAATTGGGACAAAAATTGGAAAATTTTTAAGGGACTTTCAAAAAATTTCAACTGGAATTTTAGACATTTTTTGACGTGAAATTGTAAACATGTGGCCATGGATTTTGAAAATTCTAGAGAGAATTTTAAAAGCTTCAAGAGAATTTCAACAATTTTGAGAGGGATTTGAAAAGTTTCAATGGGAATGGGAAGAATTGGGACAAAAATTGGAAAATTTTTAAGGGACTTTGAAAAAATTTCAACTGGAATTTTAGCCATTTTTTGACGTGAAATTGTAAACATGTGGACATGGATTTTGAAAATTCTAGAGAGAATTTTAAAAGCTTCAACAGAATTTCAACAATTTTGAGAGGGATTTGAAAAGTTTCAATGGGAATGGGAAGAATTGGGACAAAAATTGGAAAATTTTTCAGGGACTTTGAAAAAATTTCAACTGGAATTTTAGCCATTTTTTGACGTGAAATTGTAAACATGTGGACATGGATTTTGAAAATTCTAGAGAGAATTTTAAAAGCTTCAAGAGAATTTCAACAATTTTGAGAGGGATTTGAAAAGTTTCAATGGGAATGGGAAGAATTGGGACAAAAATTGGAAAATTTTTAAGGGACTTTGAAAAAATTTCAACTGGAATTTTAGCCATTTTTTGACGTGAAATTGTAAACATGTGGACATGGATTTTGAAAATTCTAGAGAGAATTTTAAAAGCTTCAAGAGAATTTCAACAATTTTGAGAGGGATTTGAAAAGTTTCAATGGGAATGGGAAGAATTGGGACAAAAATTGGAAAATTTTTAAGGGACTTTGAAAAAATTTCAACTGGAATTTTAGCAATTTTTTTATGTGAAATTGTAAACATGTTGAAGTGGATTTTGAAAATTCTAGAGAGAATTTTAAAAGCTTCAAGAGAATTTCAACAATTTTGAGAGGGATTTGAAAAGTTTCAATGGGAATGGGAAGAATTGGGACAAAAGTTGGAAAATTTTTAAGGGACTTTGAAAAAATTTCAACTGGAATTTTAGCATTTTTTTGACGTGAAATTGTAAACATGTGGCCATGGATTTTGAAAATTCTAGAGAGAATTTTAAAAGCTTCAACAGAATTTCAACAATTTTGAGAGGGATTTGAAAAGTTTCAATGGGAATGGGAAGAATTGGGACAAAAATTGGAAAATTTTTAAGGGACTTTGAAAAAATTTCAACTGGAATTTTAGCCATTTTTTTATGTGAAATTGTAAACATGTGGACATGGATTTTGAAAATTCTAGAGAGAATTTTAAAAGCTTCAACAGAATTTCAACAATTTTGAGAGGGATTTGAAAAGTTTCAATGGGAATGGGAAGAATTGGGACAAAAATTGGAAAATTTTTCAGGGACTTTGAAAAAATTTCAACTGGAATTTTAGCATTTTTTTTACGTGAAATTGTAAACATGTGGACATGGATTTTGAAAATTCTAGAGAGAATTTTAAAAGCTTCAAGAGAATTTCAACAATTTTGAGAGGGATTTGAAAAGTTTCAATGGGAATGGGAAGAATTGGGACAAAAATTGGAAAATTTTTAAGGGACTTTGAAAAAATTTCAACTGGAATTTTAGCCATTTTTTGACGTGAAATTGTAAACATGTGGACATGGATTTTGAAAATTCTAGAGAGAATTTTAAAAGCTTCAAGAGAATTTCAACAATTTTGAGAGGGATTTGAAAAGTTTCAATGGGAATGGGAAGAATTGGGACAAAAATTGGAAAATTTTTAAGGGACTTTGAAAAAATTTCAACTGGAATTTTAGCATTTTTTTGACGTGAAATTGTAAACATGTGGACATGGATTTTGAAAATTCTAGAGAGAATTTTAAAAGCTTCAACAGAATTTCAACAATTTTGAGAGGGATTTGAAAAGTTTCAATGGGAATGGGAAGAATTGGGACAAAAATTGGAAAATTTTTCAGGGACTTTGAAAAAATTTCAACTGGAATTTTAGCCATTTTTTGACGTGAAATTGTAAACATGTGGACATGGATTTTGAAAATTCTAGAGAGAATTTTAAAAGCTTCAAGAGAATTTCAACAATTTTGAGAGGGATTTGAAAAGTTTCAATGGGAATGGGAAGAATTGGGACAAAAATTGGAAAATTTTTAAGGGACTTTGAAAAAATTTCAACTGGAATTTTAGCCATTTTTTGACGTGAAATTGTAAACATGTGGACATGGATTTTGAAAATTCTAGAGAGAATTTTAAAAGCTTCAAGAGAATTTCAACAATTTTGAGAGGGATTTGAAAAGTTTCAATGGGAATGGGAAGAATTGGGACAAAAATTGGAAAATTTTTAAGGGACTTTGAAAAAATTTCAACTGGAATTTTAGCAATTTTTTTATGTGAAATTGTAAACATGTTGAAGTGGATTTTGAAAATTCTAGAGAGAATTTTAAAAGCTTCAACAGAATTTCAACAATTTTGAGAGGGATTTGAAAAGTTTCAATGGGAATGGGAAGAATTGGGACAAAAGTTGGAAAATTTTTAAGGGACTTTGAAAAAATTTCAACTGGAATTTTAGCATTTTTTTGACGTGAAATTGTAAACATGTGGCCATGGATTTTGAAAATTCTAGAGAGAATTTTAAAAGCTTCAACAGAATTTCAACAATTTTGAGAGGGATTTGAAAAGTTTCAATGGGAATGGGAAGAATTGGGACAAAAATTGGAAAATTTTTAAGGGACTTTGAAAAAATTTCAACTGGAATTTTAGCCATTTTTTTATGTGAAATTGTAAACATGTGGACATGGATTTTGAAAATTCTAGAGAGAATTTTAAAAGCTTCAACAGAATTTCAACAATTTTGAGAGGGATTTGAAAAGTTTCAATGGGAATGGGAAGAATTGGGACAAAAATTGGAAAATTTTTCAGGGACTTTGAAAAAATTTCAACTGGAATTTTAGCATTTTTTTTACGTGAAATTGTAAACATGTGGACATGGATTTTGAAAATTCTAGAGAGAATTTTAAAAGCTTCAAGAGAATTTCAACAATTTTGAGAGGGATTTGAAAAGTTTCAATGGGAATGGGAAGAATTGGGACAAAAATTGGAAAATTTTTAAGGGACTTTGAAAAAATTTCAACTGGAATTTTAGCCATTTTTTGACGTGAAATTGTAAACATGTGGACATGGATTTTGAAAATTCTAGAGAGAATTTTAAAAGCTTCAAGAGAATTTCAACAATTTTGAGAGGGATTTGAAAAGTTTCAATGGGAATGGGAAGAATTGGGACAAAAATTGGAAAATTTTTCAGGGACTTTGAAAAAATTTCAACTGGAATTTTAGCCATTTTTTGACGTGAAATTGTAAACATGTGGACATGGATTTTGAAAATTCTAGAGAGAATTTTAAAAGCTTCAAGAGAATTTCAACAATTTTGAGAGGGATTTGAAAAGTTTCAATGGGAATGGGAAGAATTGGGACAAAAATTGGAAAATTTCTAAGGGACTTTGAAAAAATTTCAACTGGAATTTTAGCAATTTTTTGACGTGAAATTGTAAACATGTGGACATGGATTTTGAAAATTCTAGAGAGAATTTTAAAAGCTTCAACAGAATTTCAACAATTTTGAGAGGGATTTGAAAAGTTTCAATGGGAATGGGAAGAATTGGGACAAAAATTGGAAAATTTTTAAGGGACTTTGAAAAAATTTCTACTGGAATTTTAGCCATTTTTTTATGTGAAATTGTAAACATGTTGGAGTGGATTTTGAAAATTCTAGAGAGAATTTTAAAAGCTTCAAGAGAATTTCAACAATTTTGAGAGGGATTTGAAAAGTTTCAATGGGAATGGGAAGAATTGGGACAAAAATTGGAAAATTTTTAAGGGACTTTCAAAAAATTTCAACTGGAATTTTAGCCATTTTTTGACGTGAAATTGTAAACATGTGGACATGGATTTTGAAAATTCTAGAGAGAATTTTAAAAGCTTCAAGAGAATTTCAACAATTTTGAGAGGGATTTGAAAAGTTTCAATGGGAATGGGAAGAATTGGGACAAAAATTGGAAAATTTTTAAGGGACTTTGAAAAAATTTCAACTGGAATTTTAGCCATTTTTTGACGTGAAATTGTAAACATGTGGACATGGATTTTGAAAATTCTAGAGAGAATTTTAAAAGCTTCAACAGAATTTCAACAATTTTGAGAGGGATTTGAAAAGTTTCAATGGGAATGGGAAGAATTGGGACAAAAATTGGAAAATTTTTAAGGGACTTTGAAAAAATTTCAACTGGAATTTTAGCCATTTTTTTATGTGAAATTGTAAACATGTGAAAATGGATTTTGAAAATTCTAGAGAGAATTTTAAAAGCTTCAACAGAATTTCAACAATTTTGAGAGGGATTTGAAAAGTTTCAATGGGAATGGGAAGAATTGGGACAAAAATTGGAAAATTTTTAAGGGACTTTGAAAAAATTTCAACTGGAATTTTAGCAATTTTTTGACGTGAAATTGTAAACATGTGGACATGGATTTTGAAAATTCTAGAGAGAATTTTAAAAGCTTCAAGAGAATTTCAACAATTTTGAGAGGGATTTGAAAAGTTTCAATGGGAATGGGAAGAATTGGGACAAAAATTGGAAAATTTTTAAGGGACTTTGAAAAAATTTCAACTGGAATTTTAGCCATTTTTTGACGTGAAATTGTAAACATGTGGACATGGATTTTGAAAATTCTAGAGAGAATTTTAAAAGCTTCAACAGAATTTCAACAATTTTGAGAGGGATTTGAAAAGTTTCAATGGGAATGGGAAGAATTGGGACAAAAATTGGAAAATTTTTAAGGGACTTTGAAAAAATTTCAACTGGAATTTTAGCAATTTTTTGACGTGAAATTGTAAACATGTGGACATGGATTTTGAAAATTCTAGAGAGAATTTTAAAAGCTTCAACAGAATTTCCACAATTTTGAGAGGGATTTGAAAAGTTTCAATGGGAATGGGAAGAATTGGGACAAAAATTGGAAAATTTTTCAGGGACTTTGAAAAAATTTCAACTGGAATTTTAGCATTTTTTTTACGTGAAATTGTAAACATGTGGACATGGATTTTGAAAATTCTAGAGAGAATTTTAAAAGCTTCAAGAGAATTTCAACAATTTTGAGAGGGATTTGAAAAGTTTCAATGGGAATGGGAAGAATTGGGACAAAAATTGGAAAATTTTTAAGGGACTTTGAAAAAATTTCAACTGGAATTTTAGCCATTTTTTGACGTGAAATTGTAAACATGTTGGAGTGGATTTTGAAAATTCTAGAGAGAATTTTAAAAGCTTCAAGAGAATTTCAACAATTTTGAGAGGGATTTGAAAAGTTTCAATGGGAATGGGAAGAATTGGGACAAAAATTGGAAAATTTTGAAGGGACTTTGAAAAAATTTCAACTGGAATTTTAGCAATTTTTTGACGTGAAATTGTAAACATGTGGACATGGATTTTGAAAATTCTAGAGAGAATTTTAAAAGCTTCAAGAGAATTTCAACAATTTTGAGAGGGATTTGAAAAGTTTCAATGGGAATGGGAAGAATTGGGACAAAAATTGGAAAATTTTTAAGGGACTTTGAAAAAATTTCAACTGGAATTTTAGCAATTTTTTGACGTGAAATTGTAAACATGTGGACATGGATTTTGAAAATTCTAGAGAGAATTTTAAAAGCTTCAAGAGAATTTCAACAATTTTGAGAGGGATTTGAAAAGTTTCAATGGGAATGGGAAGAATTGGGACAAAAATTGGAAAATTTTTAAGGGACTTTGAAAAAATTTCAACTGGAATTTTAGCATTTTTTTTACGTGAAATTGTAAACATGTGGACATGGATTTTGAAAATTCTAGAGAGAATTTTAAAAGCTTCAAGAGAATTTCAACAATTTTGAGAGGGATTTGAAAAGTTTCAATGGGAATGGGAAGAATTGGGACAAAAATTGGAAAATTTTTAAGGGACTTTGAAAAAATTTCAACTGGAATTTTAGCCATTTTTTTATGTGAAATTGTAAACATGTGAAAATGGATTTTGAAAATTCTAGAGAGAATTTTAAAAGCTTCAAGAGAATTTCAACAATTTTGAGAGGGATTTGAAAAGTTTCAATGGGAATGGGAAGAATTGGGACAAAAATTGGAAAATTTCTAAGGGACTTTGAAAAAATTTCAACTGGAATTTTAGCCATTTTTTGACGTGAAATTGTAAACATGTGGACATGGATTTTGAAAATTCTAGAGAGAATTTTAAAAGCTTCAAGAGAATTTCAACAATTTTGAGAGGGATTTGAAAAGTTTCAATGGGAATGGGAAGAATTGGGACAAAAATTGGAAAATTTTTAAGGGACTTTGAAAAAATTTCAACTGGAATTTTAGCAATTTTTTGACGTGAAATTGTAAACATGTGGACATGGATTTTGAAAATTCTAGAGAGAATTTTAAAAGCTTCAAGAGAATTTCAACAATTTTGAGAGGGATTTGAAAAGTTTCAATGGGAATGGGAAGAATTGGGACAAAAATTGGAAAATTTTTAAGGGACTTTCAAAAAATTTCAACTGAAATTTTAGACATTTTTTGACGTGAAATTGTAAACATGTGGACATGGATTTTGAAAATTCCAGAGAGAATTTTAAAAGCTTCAAGAGAATTTCAACAATTTTGAGAGGGATTTGAAAAGTTTCAATGGGAATGGGAAGAATTGGGACAAAAATTGGAAAATTTTTAAGGGACTTTGAAAAAATTTCAACTGGAATTTTAGCCATTTTTTGACGTGAAATTGTAAACATGTGGACATGGATTTTGAAAATTCTAGAGAGAATTTTAAAAGCTTCAAGAGAATTTCAACAATTTTGAGAGGGATTTGAAAAGTTTCAATGGGAATGGGAAGAATTGGGACAAAAATTGGAAAATTTTTAAGGGACTTTGAAAAAATTTCAACTGGAATTTTAGCCATTTTTTGACGTGAAATTGTAAACATGTGGACATGGATTTTGAAAATTCTAGAGAGAATTTTAAAAGCTTCAAGAGAATTTCAACAATTTTGAGAGGGATTTGAAAAGTTTCAATGGGAATGGGAAGAATTGGGACAAAAATTGGAAAATTTTTAAGGGACTTTGAAAAAATTTCAACTGGAATTTTAGCCATTTTTTGACGTGAAATTGTAAACATGTGGCCATGGATTTTGAAAATTCTAGAGAGAATTTTAAAAGCTTCAAGAGAATTTCAACAATTTTGAGAGGGATTTGAAAAGTTTCAATGGGAATGGGAAGAATTGGGACAAAAATTGGAAAATTTTTAAGGGACTTTGAAAAAATTTCAACTGGAATTTTAGCATTTTTTTGACGTGAAATTGTAAACATGTGGCCATGGATTTTGAAAATTCTAGAGAGAATTTTAAAAGCTTCAACAGAATTTCAACAATTTTGAGAGGGATTTGAAAAGTTTCAATGGGAATGGGAAGAATTGGGACAAAAATTGGAAAATTTTTAAGGGACTTTGAAAAAATTTCAACTGGAATTTTAGCAATTTTTTGACGTGAAATTGTAAACATGTGGACATGGATTTTGAAAATTCTAGAGAGAATTTTAAAAGCTTCAAGAGAATTTCAACAATTTTGAGAGGGATTTGAAAAGTTTCAATGGGAATGGGAAGAATTGGGACAAAAATTGGAAAATTTTTAAGGGACTTTGAAAAAATTTCAACTGGAACTTTAGAAATTTTTTGATGTGAAATTGTAAACATGTGGACATGGAATTTGAAAATTCTAGAGAGAATTTTAAAAGCTTCAACAGGATTTCAACAATTTTGAGAGGGATTTGAAAAGTTTCAATGGGAATGGGAAGAATTGGGACAAAAATTGGAAAATTTTTAAGGGACTTTGAAAAAATTTCAACTGGAATTTTAGCCATTTTTTGACGTGAAATTGTAAACATGTGGACATGGATTTTGAAAATTCTAGAGAGAATTTTAAAAGCTTCAAGAGAATTTCAACAATTTTGAGAGGGATTTGAAAAGTTTCAATGGGAATGGGAAGAATTGGGACAAAAATTGGAAAATTTTTCAGGGACTTTGAAAAAATTTCAACTGGAACTTTAGCAATTTTTTGACGTGAAATTGTAAACATGTGGCCATGGATTTTGAAAATTCTAGAGAGAATTTTAAAAGCTTCAACAGGATTTCAACAATTTGAGAGGGATTTGAAAAGTTTCAATGGGAATGGGAAGAATTGGGACAAAAATTGGAAAATTTTTCAGGGACTTTGAAAAAATTTCAACTGGAATTTTAGCCATTTTTTGACGTGAAATTGTAAACATGTGGACATGGATTTTGAAAATTCTAGAGAGAATTTTAAAAGCTTCAAGAGAATTTCAACAATTTTGAGAGGGATTTGAAAAGTTTCAATGGGAATGGGAAGAATTGGGACAAAAATTGGAAAATTTTTAAGGGACTTTGAAAAAATTTCAACTGGAATTTTAGCCATTTTTTGATGTGAAATTGTAAACATGTTGAAGTGGATTTTGAAAATTCTAGAGAGAATTTTAAAAGCTTCAAGAGAATTTCAACAATTTTGAGAGGGATTTGAAAAGTTTCAATGGGAATGGGAAGAATTGGGACAAAAATTGGAAAATTTTTAAGGGACTTTGAAAAAATTTCAACTGGAATTTTAGCAATTTTTTGACGTGAAATTGTAAACATGTGGCCATGGATTTTGAAAATTCTAGAGAGAATTTTAAAAGCTTCAAGAGAATTTCAACAATTTTGAGAGGGATTTGAAAAGTTTCAATGGGAATGGGAAGAATTGGGACAAAAATTGGAAAATTTTTAAGGGACTTTGAAAAAATTTCAACTGGAATTTTAGCAATTTTTTGACGTGAAATTGTAAACATGTGGCCATGGATTTTGAAAATTCTAGAGAGAATTTTAAAAGCTTCAACAGAATTTCAACAATTTTGAGAGGGATTTGAAAAGTTTCAATGGGAATGGGAAGAATTGGGACAAAAATTGGAAAATTTTTAAGGGACTTTGAAAAAATTTCAACTGGAATTTTAGCCATTTTTTTATGTGAAATTGTAAACATGTGAAAATGGATTTTGAAAATTCTAGAGAGAATTTTAAAAGCTTCAAGAGAATTTCAACAATTTTGAGAGGGATTTGAAAAGTTTCAATGGGAATGGGAAGAATTGGGACAAAAATTGGAAAATTTCTAAGGGACTTTGAAAAAATTTCAACTGGAATTTTAGCAATTTTTTGACGTGAAATTGTAAACATGTGGACATGGATTTTGAAAATTCTAGAGAGAATTTTAAAAGCTTCAAGAGAATTTCAACAATTTTGAGAGGGATTTGAAAAGTTTCAATGGGAATGGGAAGAATTGGGACAAAAATTGGAAAATTTTTAAGGGACTTTGAAAAAATTTCAACTGGAATTTTAGCCATTTTTTTATGTGAAATTGTAAACATGTTGGAGTGGATTTTGAAAATTCTAGAGAGAATTTTAAAAGCTTCAAGAGAATTTCAACAATTTTGAGAGGGATTTGAAAAGTTTCAATGGGAATGGGAAGAATTGGGACAAAAATTGGAAAATTTTTAAGGGACTTTGAAAAAATTTCAACTGGAATTTTAGCAATTTTTTGACGTGAAATTGTAAACATGTGGACATGGATTTTGAAAATTCTAGAGAGAATTTTAAAAGCTTCAAGAGAATTTCAACAATTTTGAGAGGGATTTGAAAAGTTTCAATGGGAATGGGAAGAATTGGGACAAAAATTGGAAAATTTTTAAGGGACTTTGAAAAAATTTCAACTGGAATTTTAGCCATTTTTTGACGTGAAATTGTAAACATGTGGACATGGATTTTGAAAATTCTAGAGAGAATTTTAAAAGCTTCAACAGAATTTCAACAATTTTGAGAGGGATTTGAAAAGTTTCAATGGGAATGGGAAGAATTGGGACAAAAATTGGAAAATTTTTAAGGGACTTTGAAAAAATTTCAACTGAATTTTAGCCATTTTTTTATGTGAAATTGTAAACATGTGAAAATGGATTTTGAAAATTCTAGAGAGAATTTAAAAGCTTCAAGAGAATTTCAACAATTTTGAGAGGGATTTGAAAAGTTTCAATGGGAATGGGAAGAATTGGGACAAAAATTGGAAAATTTTTAAGGGACTTTGAAAAAATTTCAACTGGAATTTTAGCAATTTTTTGACGTGAAATTGTAAACATGTGGACATGGATTTTGAAAATTCTAGAGAGAATTTTAAAAGCTTCAAGAGAATTTCAACAATTTTGAGAGGGATTTGAAAAGTTTCAATGGGAATGGGAAGAATTGGGACAAAAATTGGAAAATTTTTAAGGGACTTTGAAAAAATTTCAACTGGAATTTTAGCAATTTTTTTATGTGAAATTGTAAACATGTTGGAGTGGATTTTGAAAATTCTAGAGAGAATTTTAAAAGCTTCAAGAGAATTTCAACAATTTTGAGAGGGATTTGAAAAGTTTCAATGGGAATGGGAAGAATTGGGACAAAAATTGGAAAATTTTTAAGGGACTTTGAAAAAATTTCAACTGGAATTTTAGCCATTTTTTGACGTGAAATTGTAAACATGTGGACATGGATTTTGAAAATTCTAGAGAGAATTTTAAAAGCTTCAAGAGAATTTCAACAATTTTGAGAGGGATTTGAAAAGTTTCAATGGGAATGGGAAGAATTGGGACAAAAATTGGAAAATTTTTCAGGGACTTTGAAAAAATTTCAACTGGAATTTTAGCAATTTTTTGACGTGAAATTGTAAACATGTGGACATGGATTTTGAAAATTCTAGAGAGAATTTTAAAGCTTCAAGAGAATTTCAACAATTTTGAGAGGGATTTGAAAAGTTTCAATGGGAATGGGAAGAATTGGGACAAAAATTGGAAAATTTTTAAGGGACTTTGAAAAAATTTCAACTGGAATTTTAGCATTTTTTTTACGTGAAATTGTAAACATGTGGACATGGATTTTGAAAATTCTAGAGAGAATTTTAAAAGCTTCAAGAGAATTTCAACAATTTTGAGAGGGATTTGAAAAGTTTCAATGGGAATGGGAAGAATTGGGACAAAAATTGGAAAATTTTTAAGGGACTTTGAAAAAATTTCAACTGGAATTTTAGCCATTTTTTTATGTGAAATTGTAAACATGTGAAAATGGATTTTGAAAATTCTAGAGAGAATTTTAAAAGCTTCAAGAGAATTTCAACAATTTTGAGAGGGATTTGAAAAGTTTCAATGGGAATGGGAAGAATTGGGACAAAAATTGGAAAATTTCTAAGGGACTTTGAAAAAATTTCAACTGGAATTTTAGCCATTTTTTGACGTGAAATTGTAAACATGTGGACATGGATTTTGAAAATTCTAGAGAGAATTTTAAAAGCTTCAACAGAATTTCAACAATTTTGAGAGGGATTTGAAAAGTTTCAATGGGAATGGGAAGAATTGGGACAAAAATTGGAAAATTTTTCAGGGACTTTGAAAAAATTTCAACTGGAATTTTAGCCATTTTTTGACGTGAAATTGTAAACATGTGGACATGGATTTTGAAAATTCTAGAGAGAATTTTAAAAGCTTCAAGAGAATTTCAACAATTTTGAGAGGGATTTGAAAAGTTTCAATGGGAATGGGAAGAATTGGGACAAAAATTGGAAAATTTTTCAGGGACTTTGAAAAAATTTCAACTGGAACTTTAGCAATTTTTTGACGTGAAATTGTAAACATGTGGACATGGATTTTGAAAATTCTAGAGAGAATTTTAAAAGCTTCAACAGGATTTCAACAATTTTGAGAGGGATTTGAAAAGTTTCAATGGGAATGGGAAGAATTGGGACAAAAATTGGAAAATTTTTAAGGGACTTTGAAAAAATTTCAACTGGAATTTTAGCCATTTTTTGACGTGAAATTGTAAACATGTGGACATGGATTTTGAAAATTCTAGAGAGAATTTTAAAAGCTTCAAGAGAATTTCAACAATTTTGAGAGGGATTTGAAAAGTTTCAATGGGAATGGGAAGAATTGGGACAAAAATTGGAAAATTTTTAAGGGACTTTGAAAAAATTTCAACTGGAATTTTAGCCATTTTTTGACGTGAAATTGTAAACATGTGGACATGGATTTTGAAAATTCTAGAGAGAATTTTAAAAGCTTCAAAGAGAATTTCAACAATTTTGAGAGGGATTTGAAAAGTTTCAATGGGAATGGGAAGAATTGGGACAAAAATTGGAAAATTTTTAAGGGACTTTGAAAAAATTTCAACTGGAATTTTAGCAATTTTTTTATGTGAAATTGTAAACATGTTGAAGTGGATTTTGAAAATTCTAGAGAGAATTTTAAAAGCTTCAAGAGAATTTCAACAATTTTGAGAGGGATTTGAAAAGTTTCAATGGGAATGGGAAGAATTGGGACAAAAGTTGGAAAATTTTTAAGGGACTTTGAAAAAATTTCAACTGGAATTTTAGCATTTTTTTGACGTGAAATTGTAAACATGTGGCCATGGATTTTGAAAATTCTAGAGAGAATTTTAAAAGCTTAAAGAGAATTTCAACAATTTTGAGAGGGATTTGAAAAGTTTCAATGGGAATGGGAAGAATTGGGACAAAAATTGGAAAATTTTTAAGGGACTTTGAAAAAATTTCAACTGGAATTTTAGCAATTTTTTTATGTGAAATTGTAAACATGTGGACATGGATTTTGAAAATTCTAGAGAGAATTTTAAAAGCTTCAACAGAATTTCAACAATTTTGAGAGGGATTTGAAAAGTTTCAATGGGAATGGGAAGAATTGGGACAAAAATTGGAAAATTTTTAAGGGACTTTGAAAAAATTTCAACTGGAATTTTAGCATTTTTTTGACGTGAAATTGTAAACATGTGGACATGGATTTTGAAAATTCTAGAGAGAATTTTAAAAGCTTCAACAGAATTTCAACAATTTTGAGAGGGATTTGAAAAGTTTCAATGGGAATGGGAAGAATTGGGACAAAAATTGGAAAATTTTTAAGGGACTTTGAAAAATTTCAACTGGAATTTTAGCCATTTTTTGACGTGAAATTGTAAACATGTGGACATGGATTTTGAAAATTCTAGAGAGAATTTTAAAAAGCTTCAAGAGAATTTCAACAATTTTGAGAGGGATTTGAAAAGTTTCAATGGGAATGGGAAGAATTGGGACAAAAATTGGAAAATTTTTCAGGGACTTTGAAAAAATTTCAACTGGAACTTTAGCAATTTTTTGACGTGAAATTGTAAACATGTGGACATGGAATTTGAAAATTCTAGAGAGAATTTTAAAAGCTTCAACAGGATTTCAACAATTTTGAGAGGGATTTGAAAAGTTTCAATGGGAAT
>NW_028115191.1:0-124026 GCF_964273445.1 Streptopelia decaocto
GATTGAGAATTCTCTCCCGGAGTTTGAGAGATTTGGACGTGAAAGGGTACCAGATCTGTCGGGGATTGGGAACCCTTCGCGAGAATGTCCAAAGTTTCAGCGGGATTTCCAAAATGTTGAAAGGAACTCGAAACATGTCAACCTTGGTTTTGAGAATCTCTCCCGGAGTTTGAGAGATTTGGACGTGAAAGGGTACCAGTCTTGTCGGGGATTGGGACCCTTCGCGAGAATGTCCAAAGTTTCAGCGGGATTTCCAAAATGTTGAAAGGAACTCGAAACATGTCAACCTGGTTTTGAGAATCTCTCCGAGTTTGAGAGATTTGGACGTGAAAGGGTACCAGTCTTGTCGGGGATTGGGAACCCTTCGCGAGAATGTCCAAAGTTTCAGCGGGATTTCCAAAATGTTGAAAGGAACTCGAAACATGTCAACCTTGGTTTTGAGAATCTCTCCCGGAGTTTGAGAGATTTGGACGTGAAAGGGTACCAATTCTTGTCGGGGATTGGGAACCCTTCGCGAGAATGTCCAAAGTTTCAGCGGGATTTCCAAAATGTTGAAAGGAACTCGAACATGTCAACCTTGGTTTTGAGAATCTCTCCCGGAGTTTGAGAGATTTGACGTGAAAGGGTACCAGTCTTGTCGGGGAGTGGGAACCCTTCGCGAGAATGTTGTCCAAAGTTTCAGCGGGAATTTCCAAAATGTTGAAAGGAACTCGAAACATGTCAACCTTGGTTTTGAGAATCTCTCCCGGAGTTTGAGAGATTTGGACGTGAAAGGGTACCAAGTCTTGTCAGGGGATTGGGAACCCTTCGCGAGAATGTCCAAAGTTTCAGCGGGATTTCCAAAATGTTGAAAGGAACTCGAAACATGTCAACCTTGGTTTTGAGAATCTCTCCCGGAGTTTGAGAGATTTGGACGTGAAAGGGTACCAATCTTGTCGGGGATTGGGAACCCTTCGCGAGAATGTCCAAAGTTTCAGCGGGATTTCCAAAATGTTGAAAGGAACTCGAAACATGTCAACCTTGGTTTTGAGAATCTCTCCCGGAGTTTGAGAGATTTGGACGTGAAAGGGTACCAGTCTTGTCGGGGATTGGGAACCTTCGCGAGAATGTCCAAAGTTTCAGCGGGATTTCCAAAATGTTGAAAGGAACTCGAAACATGTCAACCTTGGTTTTGAGAATCTCTCCCGGAGTTTGAGAGATTTGGACGTGAAAGGGTACCAGTCTTGTCGGGGATTGGGAACCCTTCGCGAGAATGTCCAAAGTTTCAGCGGGATTTCCAAAATGTTGAAAGGAACTCGAAACATGTCAACCTTGGTTTTGAGAATCTCTCCCGGAGTTTGAGAGATTTGGACGTGAAAGGGTACCAGTCTTGTCGGGGATTGGGAACCCTTCGCGAGAATGTCCAAAGTTTCAGCGGGATTTCCAAAATGTTGAAAGGAACTCGAAACATGTCAACCTTGGTTTTGAGAATCTCTCCCGGAGTTTGAGAGATTTGGACGTGAAAGGGTACCAGTCTTGTCGGGGATTGGGAACCCTTCGCGAGAATGTCCAAAGTTTCAGCGGGATTTCCAAAATGTTGAAAGGAACTCGAAACATGTCAACCTTGGTTTTGAGAATCTCTCCCGGAGTTTGAGAGATTTGGACGTGAAAGGGTACCAATCTTGTCGGGGATTGGGAACCCTTCGCGAGAATGTCCAAAGTTTCAGCGGGATTTCCAAAATGTTGAAAGGAACTCGAAACATGTCAACCTTGGTTTTGAGAATCTCTCCCGGAGTTTGAGAGATTTGGACGTGAAAGGGTACCAATCTTGTCGGGGATTGGGAACCCTTCGCGAGAATGTCCAAAGTTTCAGCGGGATTTCCAAAATGTTGAAAGGAACTCGAAACATGTCAACCTTGGTTTTGAGAATCTCTCCCGGAGTTTGAGAGATTTGGACGTGAAAGGGTACCAGTCTTGTCGGGGATTGGGAACCCTTCGCGAGAATGTCCAAAGTTTCAGCGGGATTTCCAAAATGTTGAAAGGAACTCGAAACATGTCAACCTTGGTTTTGAGAATCTCTCCCGGAGTTTGAGAGATTTGGACGTGAAAGGGTACCAGTCTTGTCCGGGGATTGGGAACCCTTCGCGAGAATGTCCAAAGTTTCAGCGGGATTTCCAAAATGTTGAAAGGAACTCGAAACATGTCAACCTTGGTTTTGAGAATCTCTCCCGGAGTTTGAGAGATTTGGACGTGAAAGGGTACCAGTCTTGTCGGGGATTGGGAACCCTTCGCGAGAATGTCCAAAGTTTCAGCGGGATTTCCAAAATGTTGAAAGGAACTCGAAACATGTCAACCTTGGTTTTGAGAATCTCTCCCGGAGTTTGAGAGATTTGGACGTGAAAGGGTACCAGTCTTGTCGGGGATTGGGAACCCTTCGCGAGAATGTCCAAAGTTTCAGCGGGATTTCCAAAATGTTGAAAGGAACTCGAAACATGTCAACCTTGGTTTTGAGAATCTCTCCCGGAGTTTGAGAGATTTGGACGTGAAAGGGTACCAGTCTTGTCGGGGATTGGGAACCCTTCGCGAGAATGTCCAAAGTTTCAGCGGGATTTCCAAAATGTTGAAAGGAACTCGAAACATGTCAACCTTGGTTTTGAGAATCTCTCCCGGAGTTTGAGAGATTTGGACGTGAAAGGGTACCAGTCTTGTCGGGGATTGGGAACCCTTCGCGAGAATGTCCAAAGTTTCAGCGGGATTTCCAAAATGTTGAAAGGAACTCGAAACATGTCAACCTTGGTTTTGAGAATCTCTCCCGGAGTTTGAGAGATTTGGACGTGAAAGGGTACCAGTCTTGTCGGGGATTGGGAACCCTTCGCGAGAATGTCCAAAGTTTCAGCGGGATTTCCAAAATGTTGAAAGGAACTCGAAACATGTCAACCTTGGTTTTGAGAATCTCTCCCGGAGTTTGAGAGATTTGGACGTGAAAGGGTACCAGTCTTGTCGGGGATTGGGAACCCTTCGCGAGAATGTCCAAAGTTTCAGCGGGATTTCCAAAATGTTGAAAGGAACTCGAAACATGTCAACCTTGGTTTTGAGAATCTCTCCCGGAGTTTGAGAGATCTGGACATGAAAGGGTACCAGTCTTGTCGGGGATTGGGAACCCTTCGCGAGAATGTCCAAAGTTTCAGCGGGATTTCCAAAATGTTGAAAGGAACTCGAAACATGTCAACCTTGGTTTTGAGAATCTCTCCCGGAGTTTGAGAGATTTGGACGTGAAAGGGTACCAGTCTTGTCGGGGATTGGGAACCCTTCGCGAGAATGTCCAAAGTTTCAGCGGGATTTCCAAAATGTTGAAAGGAACTCGAAACATGTCAACCTTGGTTTTGAGAATCTCTCCCGGAGTTTGAGAGATTTGGACGTGAAAGGGTACCAATCTTGTCGGGGATTGGGAACCCTTCGCGAGAATGTCCAAAGTTTCAGCGGGATTTCCAAAATGTTGAAAGGAACTCGAAACATGTCAACCTTGGTTTTGAGAATCTCTCCCGGAGTTTGAGAGATTTGGACGTGAAAGGGTACCAATCTTGTCGGGGATTGGGAACCCTTTGCGAGAATGTCCAAAGTTTCAGCGGGATTTCCAAAATGTTGAAAGGAACTCGAAACATGTCAACCTTGGTTTTGAGAATCTCTCCCGGAGTTTGAGAGATTTGGACGTGAAAGGGTACCAGTCTTGTCGGGGATTGGGAACCCTTCGCGAGAATGTCCAAAGTTTCAGCGGGATTTCCAAAATGTTGAAAGGAACTCGAAACATGTCAACCTTGGTTTTGAGAATCTCTCCCGGAGTTTGAGAGATTTGGACGTGAAAGGGTACCAGTCTTGTCGGGGATTGGGAACCCTTCGCGAGAATGTCCAAAGTTTCAGCGGGATTTCCAAAATGTTGAAAGGAACTCGAAACATGTCAACCTTGGTTTTGAGAATCTCTCCCGGAGTTTGAGAGATTTGGACGTGAAAGGGTACCAGTCTTGTCGGGGATTGGGAACCCTTCGCGAGAATGTCCAAAGTTTCAGCGGGATTTCCAAAATGTTGAAAGGAACTCGAAACATGTCAACCTTGGTTTTGAGAATCTCTCCCGGAGTTTGAGAGATTTGGACGTGAAAGGGTACCAATCTTGTCGGGGATTGGGAACCCTTCGCGAGAATGTCCAAAGTTTCAGCGGGATTTCCAAAATGTTGAAAGGAACTCGAAACATGTCAACCTTGGTTTTGAGAATCTCTCCCGGAGTTTGAGAGATTTGGACGTGAAAGGGTACCAATCTTGTCGGGGATTGGGAACCCTTCGCGAGAATGTCCAAAGTTTCAGCGGGATTTCCAAAATGTTGAAAGGAACTCGAAACATGTCAACCTTGGTTTTGAGAATCTCTCCCGGAGTTTGAGAGATTTGGACGTGAAAGGGTACCAGTCTTGTCGGGGATTGGGAACCCTTCACGAGAATGTCCAAAGTTTCAGCGGGATTTCCAAAATGTTGAAAGGAACTCGAAACATGTCAACCTTGGTTTTGAGAATCTCTCCCGGAGTTTGAGAGATTTGGACGTGAAAGGGTACCAATCTTGTCGGGGATTGGGAACCCTTCGCGAGAATGTCCAAAGTTTCAGCGGGATTTCCAAAATGTTGAAAGGAACTCGAAACATGTCAACCTTGGTTTTGAGAATCTCTCCCGGAGTTTGAGAGATTTGGACGTGAAAGGGTACCAATCTTGTTGGGGATTGGGAACCCTTCGCGAGAATGTCCAAAGTTTCAGCGGGATTTCCAAAATGTTGAAAGGAACTCGAAACATGTCAACCTTGGTTTTGAGAATCTCTCCCGGAGTTTGAGAGATTTGGACGTGAAAGGGTACCAGTCTTGTCGGGGATTGGGAACCCTTCGCGAGAATGTCCAAAGTTTCAGCGGGATTTCCAAAATGTTGAAAGGAACTCGAAACATGTCAACCTTGGTTTTGAGAATCTCTCCCGGAGTTTGAGAGATTTGGACGTGAAAGGGTACCAGTCTTGTCGGGGATTGGGAACCCTTCGCGAGAATGTCCAAAGTTTCAGCGGGATTTCCAAAATGTTGAAAGGAACTCGAAACATGTCAACCTTGGTTTTGAGAATCTCTCCCGGAGTTTGAGAGATTTGGACGTGAAAGGGTACCAGTCTTGTCGGGGATTGGGAACCCTTCGCGAGAATGTCCAAAGTTTCAGCGGGATTTCCAAAATGTTGAAAGGAACTCGAAACATGTCAACCTTGGTTTTGAGAATCTCTCCCGGAGTTTGAGAGATTTGGACGTGAAAGGGTACCAGTCTTGTCGGGGATTGGGAACCCTTCGCGAGAATGTCCAAAGTTTCAGCGGGATTTCCAAAATGTTGAAAGGAACTCGAAACATGTCAACCTTGGTTTTGAGAATCTCTCCCGGAGTTTGAGAGATTTGGACGTGAAAGGGTACCAGTCTTGTCGGGGATTGGGAACCCTTCGCGAGAATGTCCAAAGTTTCAGCGGGATTTCCAAAATGTTGAAAGGAACTCGAAACATGTCAACCTTGGTTTTGAGAATCTCTCCCGGAGTTTGAGAGATTTGGACGTGAAAGGGTACCAATCTTGTCGGGGATTGGGAACCCTTCGCGAGAATGTCCAAAGTTTCAGCGGGATTTCCAAAATGTTGAAAGGAACTCGAAACATGTCAACCTTGGTTTTGAGAATCTCTCCCGGAGTTTGAGAGATTTGGACGTGAAAGGGTACCAGTCTTGTCGGGGATTGGGAACCCTTCGCGAGAATGTCCAAAGTTTCAGCGGGATTTCCAAAATGTTGAAAGGAACTCGAAACATGTCAACCTTGGTTTTGAGAATCTCTCCCGGAGTTTGAGAGATTTGGACGTGAAAGGGTACCAATCTTGTTGGGGATTGGGAACCCTTCGCGAGAATGTCCAAAGTTTCAGCGGGATTTCCAAAATGTTGAAAGGAACTCGAAACATGTCAACCTTGGTTTTGAGAATCTCTCCCGGAGTTTGAGAGATTTGGACGTGAAAGGGTACCAGTCTTGTCGGGGATTGGGAACCCTTCGCCAGAATGTCCAAAGTTTCATCGGGATTTCCAAAATGTTGAAAGGAACTCGAAACATGTCAACCTTGGTTTTGAGAATCTCTCCCGGAGTTTGAGAGATTTGGACGTGAAAGGGTACCAGTCTTGTCGGGGATTGGGAACCCTTCGCGAGAATGTCCAAGGTTTCAGCAGGATTTCCAAAATGTTGAAAGGAACTCGCAACATGTCAACCTTGGTTTTGAGAGTCTCTCCCGGAGTTTGAGAGATTTGGACGTGAAAGGGTACCAGTCTTGTCGGGGATTGGGAACCCTTCGCGAGAATGTCCAAAGTTTCAGCGGGATTTCCAAAATGTTGAAAGGAACTCGAAACATGTCAACCTTGGTTTTGAGAATCTCTCCCGGAGTTTGAGAGATTTGGACGTGAAAGGGTACCAGTCTTGTCGGGGATTGGGAACCCTTCGCGAGAATGTCCAAAGTTTCAGCGGGATTTCCAAAATGTTGAAAGGAACTCGAAACATGTCAACCTTGGTTTTGAGAATCTCTCCCGGAGTTTGAGAGATTTGGACGTGAAAGGGTACCAGTCTTGTCGGGGATTGGGAACCCTTCGCGAGAATGTCCAAAGTTTCAGCGGGATTTCCAAAATGTTGAAAGGAACTCGAAACATGTCAACCTTGGTTTTGAGAATCTCTCCCGGAGTTTGAGAGATTTGGACATGAAAGGGTACCAGTCTTGTCGGGGATTGGAAAACGTTCGCGAGAATGTCCAAAGTTTCAGCGGGATTTCCAAAATGTTGAAAGGAACTCGAAACATGTCAACCTTGGTTTTGAGAATCTCTCCCGGAGTTTGAGAGATCTGGACATGAAAGGGTACCAGTCTTGTCGGGGATTGGGAACCCTTCGCGAGAATGTCCAAAGTTTCAGCGGGATTTCCAAAATGTTGAAAGGAACTCGAAACATGTCAACCTTGGTTTTGAGAATCTCTCCCGGAGTTTGAGAGATTTGGACGTGAAAGGGTACCAGTCTTGTCGGGGATTGGGAACCCTTCGCGAGAATGTCCAAAGTTTCAGCGGGATTTCCAAAATGTTGAAAGGAACTCGAAACATGTCAACCTTGGTTTTGAGAATCTCTCCCGGAGTTTGAGAGATTTGGACGTGAAAGGGTACCAATCTTGTCGGGGATTGGGAACCCTTCGCGAGAATGTCCAAAGTTTCAGCGGGATTTCCAAAATGTTGAAAGGAACTCGAAACATGTCAACCTTGGTTTTGAGAATCTCTCCCGGAGTTTGAGAGATTTGGACGTGAAAGGGTACCAATCTTGTCGGGGATTGGGAACCCTTTGCGAGAATGTCCAAAGTTTCAGCGGGATTTCCAAAATGTTGAAAGGAACTCGAAACATGTCAACCTTGGTTTTGAGAATCTCTCCCGGAGTTTGAGAGATTTGGACGTGAAAGGGTACCAGTCTTGTCGGGGATTGGGAACCCTTCGCGAGAATGTCCAAAGTTTCAGCGGGATTTCCAAAATGTTGAAAGGAACTCGAAACATGTCAACCTTGGTTTTGAGAATCTCTCCCGGAGTTTGAGAGATTTGGACGTGAAAGGGTACCAATCTTGTTGGGGATTGGGAACCCTTCGCGAGAATGTCCAAAGTTTCAGCAGGATTTCCAAAATGTTGAAAGGAACTCGAAACATGTCAACCTTGGTTTTGAGAATCTCTCCCGGAGTTTGAGAGATTTGGACGTGAAAGGGTACCAGTCTTGTCAGGGATTGGGAACCCTTCGCGAGAATGTCCAAAGTTTCAGCGGGATTTCCAAAATGTTGAAAGGAACTCGAAACATGTCAACCTTGGTTTTGAGAATCTCTCCCGGAGTTTGAGAGATTTGGACGTGAAAGGGTACCAATCTTGTCGGGGATTGGGAACCCTTCGCGAGAATGTCCAAAGCTTCAGCGGGATTTCCAAAATGTTGAAAGGAACTCGAAACATGTCAACCTTGGTTTTGAGAATCTCTCCCGGAGCTTGAGAGATTTGGACGTGAAAGGGTACCAGTCTTGTCGGGGATTGGGAACCCTTTGCGAGAATGTCCAAAGTTTCAGCGGGATTTCCAAAATGTTGAAAGGAACTCGAAACATGTCAACCTTGGTTTTGAGAATCTCTCCCGGAGTTTGAGAGATTTGGACGTGAAAGGGTACCAGTCTTGTCGGGGATTGGGAACCCTTCGCGAGAATGTCCAAAGTTTCAGCGGGATTTCCAAAATGTTGAAAGGAACTCGAAACATGTCAACCTTGGTTTTGAGAATCTCTCCCGGAGTTTGAGAGATTTGGACGTGAAAGGGTACCAATCTTGTCGGGGATTGGGAACCCTTTGCGAGAATGTCCAAAGTTTCAGCGGGATTTCCAAAATGTTGAAAGGAACTCGAAACATGTCAACCTTGGTTTTGAGAATCTCTCCCGGAGTTTGAGAGATTTGGACGTGAAAGGGTACCAGTCTTGTCGGGGATTGGGAACCCTTCGCGAGAATGTCCAAAGTTTCAGCGGGATTTCCAAAATGTTGAAAGGAACTCGAAACATGTCAACCTTGGTTTTGAGAATCTCTCCCGGAGTTTGAGAGATTTGGACGTGAAAGGGTACCAATCTTGTTGGGGATTGGGAACCCTTCGCGAGAATGTCCAAAGTTTCAGCGGGATTTCCAAAATGTTGAAAGGAACTCGAAACATGTCAACCTTGGTTTTGAGAATCTCTCCCGGAGTTTGAGAGATTTGGACGTGAAAGGGTACCAGTCTTGTCAGGGATTGGGAACCCTTCGCGAGAATGTCCAAAGTTTCAGCGGGATTTCCAAAATGTTGAAAGGAACTCGAAACATGTCAACCTTGGTTTTGAGAATCTCTCCCGGATTTTGAGAGATTTGGACGTGAAAGGGTACCAGTCTTGTCGGGGATTGGGAACCCTTCGCGAGAATGTCCAAAGTTTCAGCGGGATTTCCAAAATGTTGAAAGGAACTCGAAACATGTCAACCTTGGTTTTGAGAATCTCTCCCGGAGTTTGAGAGATTTGGACTTGAAAGGGTACCAGTCTTGTCGGGGATTGGGAACCCTTCGCGAGAATGTCCAAAGCTTCAGCAGGATTTCCAAAATGTTGAAAGGAACTCGAAACATGTCAACCTTGGTTTTGAGAATCTCTCCCGGAGTTTGAGAGATTTGGACGTGAAAGGGTACCAGTCTTGTCGGGGATTGGGAACCCTTCGCGAGAATGTCCAAAATTTCAGCGGGATTTCCAAAATGTTGAAAGGAACTCGAAACATGTCAACCTTGGTTTTGAGAATCTCTCCCGGAGTTTGAGAGATTTGGACGTGAAAGGGTACCAGTCTTGTCGGGGATTGGGAACCCTTCGCCAGAATGTCCAAAGTTTCATCGGGATTTCCAAAATGTTGAAAGGAACTCGAAACATGTCAACCTTGGTTTTGAGAATCTCTCCCGGAGTTTGAGAGATTTGGACGTGAAAGGGTACCAATCTTGTCGGGGATTGGGAACCCTTCGCGAGAATGTCCAAGGTTTCAGCAGGATTTCCAAAATGTTGAAAGGAACTCGCAACATGTCAACCTTGGTTTTGAGAATCTCTCCCGGAGTTTGAGAGATTTGGACGTGAAAGGGTACCAGTCTTGTCGGGGATTGGGAACCCTTCGCGAGAATGTCCAAAGTTTCAGCGGGATTTCCAAAATGTTGAAAGGAACTCGAAACATGTCAACCTTGGTTTTGAGAATCTCTCCTGGAGTTTGAGAGATTTGGACGTGAAAGGGTACCAGTCTTGTCGGGGATTGGAAACCCTTCGCGAGAATGTCCAAAGTTTCAGCGGGATTTCCAAAATGTTGAAAGGAACTCGAAACATGTCAACCTTGGTTTTGAGAATCTCTCCCGGAGTTTGAGAGATTTGGACGTGAAAGGGTACCAGTCTTGTCGGGGATTGGGAACCCTTCGCGAGAATGTCCAAAGTTTCAGCGGGATTTCCAAAATGTTGAAAGGAACTCGAAACATGTCAACCTTGGTTTTGAGAATCTCTCCCGGAGTTTGAGAGATTTGGACGTGAAAGGGTACCAGTCTTGTCGGGGATAGGGAACCCTTTGCGAGAATGTCCAAAGTTTCAGCGGGATTTCCAAAATGTTGAAAGGAACTCGAAACATGTCAACCTTGGTTTTGAGAATCTCTCCCGGAGTTTGAGAGATCTGGACGTGAAAGGGTACCAATCTTGTTGGGGATTGGGAACCCTTCGCGAGAATGTCCAAAGTTTCAGCGGGATTTCCAAAATGTTGAAAGGAACTCGAAACATGTCAACCTTGGTTTTGAGAATCTCTCCCGGAGTTTGAGAGATTTGGACGTGAAAGGGTACCAGTCTTGTCGGGGATTGGGAACCCTTCGCGAGAATGTCCAAAGTTTCAGCGGGATTTCCAAAATGTTGAAAGGAACTCGAAACATGTCAACCTTGGTTTTGAGAATCTCTCCCGGAGTTTGAGAGATTTGGACGTGAAAGGGTACCAGTCTTGTCGGGGATTGGGAACCCTTTGCGAGAATGTCCAAAGTTTCAGCGGGATTTCCAAAATGTTGAAAGGAACTCGAAACATGTCAACCTTGGTTTTGAGAATCTCTCCCGGAGTTTGAGAGATTTGGACGTGAAAGGGTACCAGTCTTGTCGGGGATTGGGAACCCTTCGCGAGAATGTCCAAAGTTTCAGCGGGATTTCCAAAATGTTGAAAGGAACTCGAAACATGTCAACCTTGGTTTTGAGAATCTCTCCCGGAGTTTGAGAGATTTGGACGTGAAAGGGTACCAGTCTTGTCGGGGATTGGGAACCCTTCGCGAGAATGTCCAAAGTTTCAGCGGGATTTCCAAAATGTTGAAAGGAACTCAAAACATGTCAACCTTGGTTTTGAGAATCTTTCCCGGAGTCTGAGAGATTTGGACGTGAAAGGGTACCAGTCTTGTCGGGGATTGGGAACCCTTCGCGAGAATGTCCAAAGTTTCAGCAGGATTTCCAAAATGTTGAAAGGAACTCGAAACATGTCAACCTTGGTTTTGAGAATCTCTCCCGGAGTTTGAGAGATTTGGACATGAAAGGGTACCAGTCTTGTCGGGGATTGGAAAACGTTCGCGAGAATGTCCAAAGTTTCAGCGGGATTTCCAAAATGTTGAAAGGAACTCGAAACATGTCAACCTTGGTTTTGAGAATCTCTCCCGGAGTTTGAGAGATCTGGACGTGAAAGGGTACCAGTCTTGTCGGGGATTGGGAACCCTTTGCGAGAATGTCCAAAGTTTCAGCGGGATTTCCAAAATGTTGAAAGGAACTCGAAACATGTCAACCTTGGTTTTGAGAATCTCTCCCGGAGTTTGAGAGATTTGGACGTGAAAGGGTACCAGTCTTGTCAGGGATTGGGAACCCTTCGCGAGAATGTCCAAAGTTTCAGCGGGATTTCCAAAATGTTGAAAGGAACTCGAAACATGTCAACCTTGGCTTTGAGAATCTCTCCCGGAGTTTGAGAGATTTGGACGTGAAAGGGTACCAGTCTTGTCGGGGATTGGGAACCCTTCGCGAGAATGTCCAAAGTTTCAGCGGGATTTCCAAAATGTTGAAAGGAACTCGAAACATGTCAACCTTGGTTTTGAGAATCTCTCCCGGAGTTTGAGAGATTTGGACGTGAAAGGGTACCAATCTTGTCGGGGACTGGGAACCCTTCGCGAGAATGTCCAAAGTTTCAGCGGGATTTCCAAAATGTTGAAAGGAACTCGAAACATGTCAACCTTGGTTTTGAGAATCTCTCCCGGAGTTTGAGAGATTTGGACGTGAAAGGGTACCAATCTTGTCGGGGATTGGGAACCCTTTGCGAGAATGTCCAAAGTTTCAGCGGGATTTCCAAAATGTTGAAAGGAACTCGAAACATGTCAACCTTGGTTTTGAGAATCTCTCCCGGAGTTTGAGAGATTTGGACGTGAAAGGGTACCAGTCTTGTCGGGGATTGGGAACCCTTCGCGAGAATGTCCAAAGTTTCAGCGGGATTTCCAAAATGTTGAAAGGAACTCGAAACATGTCAACCTTGGTTTTGAGAATCTCTCCCGGAGTTTGAGAGATTTGGACGTGAAAGGGTACCAATCTTGTTGGGGATTGGGAACCCTTCGCGAGAATGTCCAAAGTTTCAGCAGGATTTCCAAAATGTTGAAAGGAACTCGAAACATGTCAACCTTGGTTTTGAGAATCTCTCCCGGAGTTTGAGAGATTTGGACGTGAAAGGGTACCAGTCTTGTCAGGGATTGGGAACCCTTCGCGAGAATGTCCAAAGTTTCAGCGGGATTTCCAAAATGTTGAAAGGAACTCGAAACATGTCAACCTTGGTTTTGAGAATCTCTCCCGGAGTTTGAGAGATTTGGACGTGAAAGGGTACCAATCTTGTCGGGGATTGGGAACCCTTCGCGAGAATGTCCAAAGCTTCAGCGGGATTTCCAAAATGTTGAAAGGAACTCGAAACATGTCAACCTTGGTTTTGAGAATCTCTCCCGGAGTTTGAGAGATTTAGACGTGAAAGGGTACCAGTCTTGTCGGGGATTGGGAACCCTTCGCGAGAATGTCCAAAGTTTCAGCGGGATTTCCAAAATGTTGAAAGGAACTCGAAACATGTCAACCTTGGTTTTGAGAATCTCTCCCGGAGTTTGAGAGATTTGGACGTGAAAGGGTACCAATCTTGTCGGGGATTGGGAACCCTTCGCGAGAATGTCCAAAGTTTCAGCGGGATTTCCAAAATGTTGAAAGGAACTCGAAACATGTCAACCTTGGTTTTGAGAATCTCTCCCGGAGTTTGAGAGATTTGGACCTGAAAGGGTACCAATCTTGTCGGGGATTGGGAACCCTTCGCGAGAATGTCCAAAGTTTCAGCGGGATTTCCAAAATGTTGAAAGGAACTCGAAACATGTCAACCTTGGTTTTGAGAATCTCTCCCGGAGTTTGAGAGATTTGGACGTGAAAGGGTACCAATCTTGTTGGGGATTGGGAACCCTTCGCGAGAATGTCCAAAGTTTCAGCAGGATTTCCAAAATGTTGAAAGGAACTCGAAACATGTCAACCTTGGTTTTGAGAATCTCTCCCGGAGTTTGAGAGATTTGGACGTGAAAGGGTACCAGTCTTGTCAGGGATTGGGAACCCTTCGCGAGAATGTCCAAAGTTTCAGCGGGATTTCCAAAATGTTGAAAGGAACTCGAAACATGTCAACCTTGGTTTTGAGAATCTCTCCCGGACTTTGAGAGATTTGGACGTGAAAGGGTACCAATCTTGTTGGGGATTGGGAACCCTTCGCGAGAATGTCCAAAGTTTCAGCAGGATTTCCAAAATGTTGAAAGGAACTCGAAACATGTCAACCTTGGTTTTGAGAATCTCTCTCGGAGTTTGAGAGATTTGGACGTGAAAGGGTACCAATCTTGTCGGGGATTGGGAACCCTTCGCGAGAATGTCCAAAGTTTCAGCGGGATTTCCAAAATGTTGAAAGGAACTCGAAACATGTCAACCTTGGTTTTGAGAATCTCTCCCGGAGTTTGAGAGATTTGGATGTGAAAGTATACCAGTCTTGTCGGGGATTGGGAACCCTTCGCGAGAATGTCCAAAGTTTCAGCGGGATTTCCAAAATGTTGAAAGGAACTCGAAACATGTCAACCTTGGTTTTGAGAATCTCTCCCGGAGTTTGAGAGATTTGGACGTGAAAGGGTACCAGTCTTGTCGGGGATTGGGAACCCTTCGCGAGAATGTCCAAAGTTTCAGCGGGATTTCCAAAATGTTGAAAGGAACTCGAAACATGTCAACCTTGGTTTTGAGAATCTCTCCCGGAGTTTGAGAGATTTGGACGTGAAAGGGTACCAGTCTTGTCGGGGATTGGGAACCCTTCGCGAGAATGTCCAAAGTTTCAGCGGGATTTCCAAAATGTTGAAAGGAACTCGAAACATGTCAACCTTGGTTTTGAGAATCTCTCCCGGAGTTTGAGAGATTTGGACGTGAAAGGGTACCAATCTTGTCGGGGATTGGGAACCCTTTGCGAGAATGTCCAAAGTTTCAGCAGGATTTCCAAAATGTTGAAAGGAACTCGAAACATGTCAACCTTGGTTTTGAGAATCTCTCCCGGAGTTTGAGAGATTTGGACGTGAAAGGGTACCAGTCTTGTCGGGGATTGGGAACCCTTCGCCAGAATGTCCAAAGTTTCAGCGGGATTTCCAAAATGTTGAAAGGAACTCGAAACATGTCAACCTTGGTTTTGAGAATCTCTCCCGGAGTTTGAGAGATTTGGACGTGAAAGGGTACCAATCTTATTGGGGATTGGGAACCCTTCGCGAGAATGTCCAAAGTTTCAGCGGGATTTCCAAAATGTTGAAAGGAACTCGAAACATGTCAACCTTGGTTTTGAGAATCTCTCCCGGAGTTTGAGAGATTTGGACGTGAAAGGGTACCAGTCTTGTCGGGGATTGGGAACCCTTCGCGAGAATGTCCAAAGTTTCAGCGGGATTTCCAAAATGTTGAAAGGAACTCGAAACATGTCAACCTTGGTTTTGAGAATCTCTCCCGGATTTTGAGAGATTTGGACGTGAAAGGGTACCAGTCTTGTCGGGGATTGGGAACCCTTCGCGAGAATGTCCAAAGTTTCAGCGGGATTTCCGAAATGTTGAAAGGAACTCGAAACATGTCAACCTTGGTTTTGAGAATCTCTCCCGGAGTTTGAGAGATTTGGACTTGAAAGGGTACCAGTCTTGTCGGGGATTGGGAACCCTTCGCGAGAATGTCCAAAGTTTCAGCAGGATTTCCAAAATGTTGAAAGGAACTCGAAACATGTCAACCTTGGTTTTGAGAATCTCTCCCGGAGTTTGAGAGATTTGGACGTGAAAGGGTACCAGTCTTGTCGGGGATTGGGAACCCTTCGCGAGAATGTCCAAAGTTTCAGCGGGATTTCCAAAATGTTGAAAGGAACTCGAAACATGTCAACCTTGGTTTTGAGAATCTCTCCCGGAGTTTGAGAGATTTGGACGTGAAAGGGTACCAGTCTTGTCGGGGATTGGGAACCCTTCGCGAGAATGTCCAAAGATTCAGCGGGATTTCCAAAATGTTGAAAGGAACTCGAAACATGTCAACCTTGGTTTTGAGAATCTCTCCCGGAGTTTGAGAGATTTGGACGTGAAAGGGTACCAGTCTTGTCGGGGATTGGGAACCCTTCGCGAGAATGTCCAAAGTTTCAGCGGGATTTCCAAAATGTTGAAAGGAACTCGAAACATGTCAACCTTGGTTTTGAGAATCTCTCCCGGAGTTTGAGAGATTTGGACGTGAAAGGGTACCAGTCTTGTCGGGGATTGGGAACCCTTCGCGAGAATGTCCAAAGTTTCAGCGGGATTTCCAAAATGTTGAAAGGAACTCGAAACATGTCAACCTTGGTTTTGAGAATCTCTCCCGGAGTTTGAGAGATTTGGACGTGAAAGGGTACCAATCTTGTCGGGGATTGGGAACCCTTTGCGAGAATGTCCAAAGTTTCAGCGGGATTTCCAAAATGTTGAAAGGAACTCGAAACATGTCAACCTTGGTTTTGAGAATCTCTCCCGGAGTTTGAGAGATTTGGACGTGAAAGGGTACCAGTCTTGTCGGGGATTGGGAACCCTTCGCGAGAATGTCCAAAGTTTCAGCGGGATTTCCAAAATGTTGAAAGGAACTCGAAACATGTCAACCTTGGTTTTGAGAATCTCTCCCGGAGTTTGAGAGATTTGGACGTGAAAGGGTACCAATCTTGTTGGGGATTGGGAACCCTTCGCGAGAATGTCCAAAGTTTCAGCGGGATTTCCAAAATGTTGAAAGGAACTCGAAACATGTCAACCTTGGTTTTGAGAATCTCTCCCGGAGTTTGAGAGATTTGGACGTGAAAGGGTACCAGTCTTGTCAGGGATTGGGAACCCTTCGCGAGAATGTCCAAAGTTTCAGCGGGATTTCCAAAATGTTGAAAGGAACTCGAAACATGTCAACCTTGGTTTTGAGAATCTCTCCCGGATTTTGAGAGATTTGGACGTGAAAGGGTACCAGTCTTGTCGGGGATTGGGAACCCTTCGCGAGAATGTCCAAAGTTTCAGCGGGATTTCCAAAATGTTGAAAGGAACTCGAAACATGTCAACCTTGGTTTTGAGAATCTCTCCCGGAGTTTGAGAGATTTGGACTTGAAAGGGTACCAGTCTTGTCGGGGATTGGGAACCCTTCGCGAGAATGTCCAAAGCTTCAGCAGGATTTCCAAAATGTTGAAAGGAACTCGAAACATGTCAACCTTGGTTTTGAGAATCTCTCCCGGAGTTTGAGAGATTTGGACGTGAAAGGGTACCAGTCTTGTCGGGGATTGGGAACCCTTCGCGAGAATGTCCAAAATTTCAGCGGGATTTCCAAAATGTTGAAAGGAACTCGAAACATGTCAACCTTGGTTTTGAGAATCTCTCCCGGAGTTTGAGAGATTTGGACGTGAAAGGGTACCAGTCTTGTCGGGGATTGGGAACCCTTCGCCAGAATGTCCAAAGTTTCATCGGGATTTCCAAAATGTTGAAAGGAACTCGAAACATGTCAACCTTGGTTTTGAGAATCTCTCCCGGAGTTTGAGAGATTTGGACGTGAAAGGGTACCAGTCTTGTCGGGGATTGGGAACCCTTTGCGAGAATGTCCAAAGTTTCAGCGGGATTTCCAAAATGTTGAAAGGAACTCGAAACATGTCAACCTTGGTTTTGAGAATCTCTCCCGGAGTTTGAGAGATTTGGACGTGAAAGGGTACCAGTCTTGTCGGGGATTGGGAACCCTTTGCGAGAATGTCCAAAGTTTCAGCGGGATTTCCAAAATGTTGAAAGGAACTCGAAACATGTCAACCTTGGTTTTGAGAATCTCTCCCGGAGTTTGAGAGATTTGGACGTGAAAGGGTACCAGTCTTGTCGGGGATTGGGAACCCTTCGCGAGAATGTCCAAAGTTTCAGCGGGATTTCCAAAATGTTGAAAGGAACTCGAAACATGTCAACCTTGGTTTTGAGAATCTCTCCCGGAGTTTGAGAGATTTGGACGTGAAAGGGTACCAGTCTTGTCGGGGATTGGGAACCCTTCGCGAGAATGTCCAAAGTTTCAGCGGGATTTCCAAAATGTTGAAAGGAACTCAAAACATGTCAACCTTGGTTTTGAGAATCTTTCCCGGAGTCTGAGAGATTTGGACGTGAAAGGGTACCAGTCTTGTCGGGGATTGGGAACCCTTCGCGAGAATGTCCAAAGTTTCAGCAGGATTTCCAAAATGTTGAAAGGAACTCGAAACATGTCAACCTTGGTTTTGAGAATCTCTCCCGGAGTTTGAGAGATTTGGACATGAAAGGGTACCAGTCTTGTCGGGGATTGGAAAACGTTCGCGAGAATGTCCAAAGTTTCAGCGGGATTTCCAAAATGTTGAAAGGAACTCGAAACATGTCAACCTTGGTTTTGAGAATCTCTCCCGGAGTTTGAGAGATCTGGACGTGAAAGGGTACCAGTCTTGTCGGGGATTGGGAACCCTTTGCGAGAATGTCCAAAGTTTCAGCGGGATTTCCAAAATGTTGAAAGGAACTCGAAACATGTCAACCTTGGTTTTGAGAATCTCTCCCGGAGTTTGAGAGATTTGGACGTGAAAGGGTACCAGTCTTGTCGGGGATTGGGAACCCTTCGCGAGAATGTCCAAAGTTTCAGCGGGATTTCCAAAATGTTGAAAGGAACTCGAAACATGTCAACCTTGGCTTTGAGAATCTCTCCCGGAGTTTGAGAGATTTGGACGTGAAAGGGTACCAGTCTTGTCGGGGATTGGGAACCCTTTGCGAGAATGTCCAAAGTTTCAGCGGGATTTCCAAAATGTTGAAAGGAACTCGAAACATGTCAACCTTGGTTTTGAGAATCTCTCCCGGAGTTTGAGAGATTTGGACGTGAAAGGGTACCAGTCTTGTCGGAGATTGGGAACCCTTCGCGAGAATGTCCAAAGTTTCAGCGGGATTTCCAAAATGTTGAAAGGAACTCGAAACATGTCAACCTTGGTTTTGAGAATCTCTCCCGGAGTTTGAGAGATTTGGACGTGAAAGGGTACCAATCTTGTCGGGGACTGGGAACCCTTCGCGAGAATGTCCAAAGTTTCAGCGGGATTTCCAAAATGTTGAAAGGAACTCGAAACATGTCAACCTTGGTTTTGAGAATCTCTCCCGGAGTTTGAGAGATTTGGACGTGAAAGGGTACCAGTCTTGTCGGGGATTGGGAACCCTTCGCGAGAATGTCCAAAGTTTCAGCGGGATTTCCAAAATGTTGAAAGGAACTCGAAACATGTCAACCTTGGTTTTGAGAATCTCTCCCGGAGTTTGAGAGATTTGGACGTGAAAGGGTACCAGTCTTGTCGGGGATTGGGAACCCTTCGCGAGAATGTCCAAAGTTTCAGCGGGATTTCCAAAATGTTGAAAGGAACTCGAAACATGTCAACCTTGGTTTTGAGAATCTCTCCCGGAGTTTGAGAGATTTGGACGTGAAAGGGTACCAATCTTGTTGGGGATTGGGAACCCTTCGCGAGAATGTCCAAAGTTTCAGCAGGATTTCCAAAATGTTGAAAGGAACTCGAAACATGTCAACCTTGGTTTTGAGAATCTCTCCCGGAGTTTGAGAGATTTGGACGTGAAAGGGTACCAGTCTTGTCAGGGATTGGGAACCCTTCGCGAGAATGTCCAAAGTTTCAGCGGGATTTCCAAAATGTTGAAAGGAACTCGAAACATGTCAACCTTGGTTTTGAGAATCTCTCCCGGAGTTTGAGAGATTTGGACGTGAAAGGGTACCAATCTTGTCGGGGATTGGGAACCCTTCGCGAGAATGTCCAAAGCTTCAGCGGGATTTCCAAAATGTTGAAAGGAACTCGAAACATGTCAACCTTGGTTTTGAGAATCTCTCCCGGAGTTTGAGAGATTTGGACGTGAAAGGGTACCAGTCTTGTCGGGGATTGGGAACCCTTCGCGAGAATGTCCAAAGTTTCAGCGGGATTTCCAAAATGTTGAAAGGAACTCGAAACATGTCAACCTTGGTTTTGAGAATCTCTCTCGGAGTTTGAGAGATTTGGACGTGAAAGGGTACCAATCTTGTCGGGGATTGGGAACCCTTCGCGAGAATGTCCAAAGTTTCAGCGGGATTTCCAAAATGTTGAAAGGAACTCGAAACATGTCAACCTTGGTTTTGAGAATCTCTCCCGGAGTTTGAGAGATTTGGACCTGAAAGGGTACCAATCTTGTCGGGGATTGGGAACCCTTCGCGAGAATGTCCAAAGTTTCAGCGGGATTTCCAAAATGTTGAAAGGAACTCGAAACATGTCAACCTTGGTTTTGAGAATCTCTCCCGGAGTTTGAGAGATTTGGACGTGAAAGGGTACCAATCTTGTTGGGGATTGGGAACCCTTCGCGAGAATGTCCAAAGTTTCAGCAGGATTTCCAAAATGTTGAGAGGAACTCGAAACATGTCAACCTTGGTTTTGAGAATCTCTCCCGGAGTTTGAGAGATTTGGACGTGAAAGGGTACCAGTCTTGTCAGGGATTGGGAACCCTTCGCGAGAATGTCCAAAGTTTCAGCGGGATTTCCAAAATGTTGAAAGGAACTCGAAACATGTCAACCTTGGTTTTGAGAATCTCTCCCGGAGTTTGAGAGATTTGGACGTGAAAGGGTACCAATCTTGTTGGGGATTGGGAACCCTTCGCGAGAATGTCCAAAGTTTCAGCAGGATTTCCAAAATGTTGAAAGGAACTCGAAACATGTCAACCTTGGTTTTGAGAATCTCTCTCGGAGTTTGAGAGATTTGGACGTGAAAGGGTACCAATCTTGTCGGGGATTGGGAACCCTTCGCGAGAATGTCCAAAGTTTCAGCGGGATTTCCAAAATGTTGAAAGGAACTCGAAACATGTCAACCTTGGTTTTGAGAATCTCTCCCGGAGTTTGAGAGATTTGGATGTGAAAGGGTACCAGTCTTGTCGGGGATTGGGAACCCTTCGCGAGAATGTCCAAAGTTTCAGCGGGATTTCCAAAATGTTGAAAGGAACTCGAAACATGTCAACCTTGGTTTTGAGAATCTCTCCCGGAGTTTGAGAGATTTGGACGTGAAAGGGTACCAGTCTTGTCGGGGATTGGGAACCCTTCGCGAGAATGTCCAAAGTTTCAGCGGGATTTCCAAAATGTTGAAAGGAACTCGAAACATGTCAACCTTGGTTTTGAGAATCTCTCCCGGAGTTTGAGAGATTTGGACGTGAAAGGGTACCAGTCTTGTCGGGGATTGGGAACCCTTCGCGAGAATGTCCAAAGTTTCAGCGGGATTTCCAAAATGTTGAAAGGAACTCGAAACATGTCAACCTTGGTTTTGAGAATCTCTCCCGGAGTTTGAGAGATTTGGACGTGAAAGGGTACCAATCTTGTCGGGGATTGGGAACCCTTTGCGAGAATGTCCAAAGTTTCAGCGGGATTTCCAAAATGTTGAAAGGAACTCGAAACATGTCAACCTTGGTTTTGAGAATCTCTCCCGGAGTTTGAGAGATTTGGACGTGAAAGGGTACCAGTCTTGTCGGGGATTGGGAACCCTTCGCCAGAATGTCCAAAGTTTCAGCGGGATTTCCAAAATGTTGAAAGGAACTCGAAACATGTCAACCTTGGTTTTGAGAATCTCTCCCGGAGTTTGAGAGATTTGGACTTGAAAGGGTACCAGTCTTGTCGGGGATTGGGAACCCTTCGCGAGAATGTCCAAAGTTTCAGCAGGATTTCCAAAATGTTGAAAGGAACTCGAAACATGTCAACCTTGGTTTTGAGAATCTCTCCCGGAGTTTGAGAGATTTGGACGTGAAAGGGTACCAGTCTAGTCGGGGATTGGGAACCCTTCGCGAGAATGTCCAAAGTTTCAGCGGGATTTCCAAAATGTTGAAAGGAACTCGAAACATGTCAACCTTGGTTTTGAGAATCTCTCCCGGAGTTTGAGAGATTTGGACGTGAAAGTGTACCAGTCTTGTCGGGGATTGGGAACCCTTCGCGAGAATGTCCAAAGATTCAGCGGGATTTCCAAAATGTTGAAAGGAACTCGAAACATGTCAACCTTGGTTTTGAGAATCTCTCCTGGAGTTTGAGAGATTTGGACGTGAAAGGGTACCAGTCTTGTCGGGGATTGGAAACCCTTCGCGAGAATGTCCAAAGTTTCAGCGGGATTTCCAAAATGTTGAAAGGAACTCGAAACATGTCAACCTTGGTTTTGAGAATCTCTCCCGGAGTTTGAGAGATTTGGACGTGAAAGGGTACCAGTCTTGTCGGGGATTGGGAACCCTTCGCGAGAATGTCCAAAGTTTCAGCGGGATTTCCAAAATGTTGAAAGGAACTCGAAACATGTCAACCTTGGTTTTGAGAATCTCTCCCGGAGTTTGAGAGATTTGGACGTGAAAGGGTACCAATCTTGTTGGGGATTGGGAACCCTTCGCGAGAATGTCCAAAGTTTCAGCGGGATTTCCAAAATGTTGAAAGGAACTCGAAACATGTCAACCTTGGTTTTGAGAATCTCTCCCGGAGTTTGAGAGATTTGGACGTGAAATGGTACCAGTCTTGTCAGGGATTGGGAACCCTTCGCGAGAATGTCCAAAGTTTCAGCGGGATTTCCAAAATGTTGAAAGGAACTCGAAACATGTCAACCTTGGTTTTGAGAATCTCTCCCGGATTTTGAGAGATTTGGACGTGAAAGGGTACCAGTCTTGTCGGGGATTGGGAACCCTTCGCGAGAATGTCCAAAGTTTCAGCGGGATTTCCAAAATGTTGAAAGGAACTCGAAACATGTCAACCTTGGTTTTGAGAATCTCTCCCGGAGTTTGAGAGATTTGGACTTGAAAGGGTACCAGTCTTGTCGGGGATTGGGAACCCTTCGCGAGAATGTCCAAAGTTTCAGCAGGATTTCCAAAATGTTGAAAGGAACTCGAAACATGTCAACCTTGGTTTTGAGAATCTCTCCCGGAGTTTGAGAGATTTGGACGTGAAAGGGTACCAGTCTTGTCGGGGATTGGGAACCCTTTGCGAGAATGTCCAAAGTTTCAGCGGGATTTCCAAAATGTTGAAAGGAACTCGAAACATGTCAACCTTGGTTTTGAGAATCTCTCCCGGAGTTTGAGAGATTTGGACGTGAAAGGGTACCAGTCTTGTCGGGGATTGGGAACCCTTCGCCAGAATGTCCAAAGTTTCATCGGGATTTCCAAAATGTTGAAAGGAACTCGAAACATGTCAACCTTGGTTTTGAGAATCTCTCCCGGAGTTTGAGAGATTTGGACGTGAAAGGGTACCAGTCTTGTCGGGGATTGGGAACCCTTCGCGAGAATGTCCAAAGTTTCACCGGGATTTCCAAAATATTGAAAGGAACTCGAAACATGTCAACCTTGGTTTTGAGAATCTCTCCCGGAGTTTGAGAGATTTGGACGTGAAAGGGTACCAGTCTTGTCGGGGATTGGGAACCCTTCGCGAGAATGTCCAAAGTTTCAGCGGGATTTCCAAAATGTTGAAAGGAACTCGAAACATGTCAACCTTGGTTTTGAGAATCTCTCCCGGAGTTTGAGAGATTTGGACGTGAAAGGGTACCAGTCTTGTCGGGGATTGGGAACCCTTTGCGAGAATGTCCAAAGTTTCAGCGGGATTTCCAAAATGTTGAAAGGAACTCGAAACATGTCAACCTTGGTTTTGAGAATCTCTCCCGGAGTTTGAGAGATTTGGACGTGAAAGGGTACCAGTCTTGTCGGGGATTGGGAACCCTTTGCGAGAATGTCCAAAGTTTCAGCGGGATTTCCAAAATGTTGAAAGGAACTCGAAACATGTCAACCTTGGTTTTGAGAATCTCTCCCGGAGTTTGAGAGATTTGGACGTGAAAGGGTACCAGTCTTGTCAGGGATTGGGAACCCTTCGCGAGAATGTCCAAAGTTTCAGCGGGATTTCCAAAATGTTGAAAGGAACTCGAAACATGTCAACCTTGGTTTTGAGAATCTCTCCCGGATTTTGAGAGATTTGGACGTGAAAGGGTACCAGTCTTGTCGGGGATTGGGAACCCTTCGCGAGAATGTCCAAAGTTTCAGCGGGATTTCCAAAATGTTGAAAGGAACTCGAAACATGTCAACCTTGGTTTTGAGAATCTCTCCCGGAGTTTGAGAGATTTGGACTTGAAAGGGTACCAGTCTTGTCGGGGATTGGGAACCCTTCGCGAGAATGTCCAAAGTTTCAGCAGGATTTCCAAAATGTTGAAAGGAACTCGAAACATGTCAACCTTGGTTTTGAGAATCTCTCCCGGAGTTTGAGAGATTTGGACGTGAAAGGGTACCAGTCTTGTCGGGGATTGGGAACCCTTTGCGAGAATGTCCAAAGTTTCAGCGGGATTTCCAAAATGTTGAAAGGAACTCGAAACATGTCAACCTTGGTTTTGAGAATCTCTCCCGGAGTTTGAGAGATTTGGACGTGAAAGGGTACCAGTCTTGTCGGGGATTGGGAACCCTTTGCGAGAATGTCCAAAGTTTCAGCGGGATTTCCAAAATGTTGAAAGGAACTCGAAACATGTCAACCTTGGTTTTGAGAATCTCTCCCGGAGTTTGAGAGATTTGGACGTGAAAGGGTACCAGTCTTGTCAGGGATTGGGAACCCTTCGCGAGAATGTCCAAAGTTTCAGCGGGATTTCCAAAATGTTGAAAGGAACTCGAAACATGTCAACCTTGGTTTTGAGAATCTCTCCCGGATTTTGAGAGATTTGGACGTGAAAGGGTACCAGTCTTGTCGGGGATTGGGAACCCTTCGCGAGAATGTCCAAAGTTTCAGCGGGATTTCCAAAATGTTGAAAGGAACTCGAAACATGTCAACCTTGGTTTTGAGAATCTCTCCCGGAGTTTGAGAGATTTGGACTTGAAAGGGTACCAGTCTTGTCGGGGATTGGGAACCCTTCGCGAGAATGTCCAAAGTTTCAGCAGGATTTCCAAAATGTTGAAAGGAACTCGAAACATGTCAACCTTGGTTTTGAGAATCTCTCCCGGAGTTTGAGAGATTTGGACGTGAAAGGGTACCAGTCTTGTCGGGGATTGGGAACCCTTCGCGAGAATGTCCAAAGTTTCAGCGGGATTTCCAAAATGTTGAAAGGAACTCGAAACATGTCAACCTTGGTTTTGAGAATCTCTCCCGGAGTTTGAGAGATTTGGACGTGAAAGGGTACCAGTCTTGTCGGGGATTGGGAACCCTTCGCGAGAATGTCCAAAGTTTCAGCGGGATTTCCAAAATGTTGAAAGGAACTCGAAACATGTCAACCTTGGTTTTGAGAATCTCTCCCGGAGTTTGAGAGATTTGGACGTGAAAGGGTACCAGTCTTGTCGGGGATTGGGAATCCTTGGCAAGAATGTCCAAAGTTTCAGCGGGATTTCCAAAATGTTGAAAGGAACTCGAAACATGTCAACCTTGGTTTTGAGAATCTCTCCCGGAGTTTGAGAGATTTGGACGTGAAAGGGTACCAGTCTTGTCGGGGATTGGGAACCCTTCGCGAGAATGTCCAAAGTTTCAGCAGGATTTCCAAAATGTTGAAAGGAACTCGAAACATGTCAACCTTGGTTTTGAGAATCTCTCCCGGAGTTTGAGAGATTTGGACATGAAAGGGTACCAGTCTTGTCGGGGATTGGAAAACGTTCGCGAGAATGTCCAAAGTTTCAGCGGGATTTCCAAAATGTTGAAAGGAACTCGAAACATGTCAACCTTGGTTTTGAGAATCTCTCCCGGAGTTTGAGAGATCTGGTAGTGAAAGGGTACCAATCTTGTCGGGGATTGGGAACCCTTCGCGAGAATGTCCAAAGTTTCAGCGGGATTTCCAAAATGTTGAAAGGAACTCGAAACATGTCAGCCTTGGTTTTGAGAATCTCTCCCGGAGTTTGAGAGATTTGGACGTGAAAGGGTACCCGTCTTGTCGGGGATTGGGAACCCTTCGCGAGAATGTCCAAAGTTTCACCGGGATTTCCAAAATGTTGAAAGGAACTCGAAACATGTCAACCTTGGTTTTGAGAATCTCTCCCGGAGTTGGAGAGATTTGGACGTGAAAGGGTACCAGTCTTGTCGGGGATTGGGAACCCTTCGCGAGAATGTCCAAAGTTTCAGCGGGATTTCCAAAATGTTGAAAGGAACTCGAAACATGTCAACCTTGGTTTTGAGAATCTCTCCCGGAGTTTGAGAGATTTGGACGTGAAAGGGTACCAGTCTTGTCGGGGATTGGGAACCCTTTGCGAGAATGTCCAAAGTTTCAGCGGGATTTCCAAAATGTTGAAAGGAACTCGAAACATGTCAACCTTGGTTTTGAGAATCTCTCCCGGAGTTTGAGAGATTTGGACGTGAAAGGGTACCAGTCTTGTCGGGGATTGGGAACCCTTTGCGAGAATGTCCAAAGTTTCAGCGGGATTTCCAAAATGTTGAAAGGAACTCGAAACATGTCAACCTTGGTTTTGAGAATCTCTCCCGGAGTTTGAGAGATTTGGACGTGAAAGGGTACCAGTCTTGTCAGGGATTGGGAACCCTTCGCGAGAATGTCCAAAGTTTCAGCGGGATTTCCAAAATGTTGAAAGGAACTCGAAACATGTCAACCTTGGTTTTGAGAATCTCTCCCGGATTTTGAGAGATTTGGACGTGAAAGGGTACCAGTCTTGTCGGGGATTGGGAACCCTTCGCGAGAATGTCCAAAGTTTCAGCGGGATTTCCAAAATGTTGAAAGGAACTCGAAACATGTCAACCTTGGTTTTGAGAATCTCTCCCGGAGTTTGAGAGATTTGGACTTGAAAGGGTACCAGTCTTGTCGGGGATTGGGAACCCTTCGCGAGAATGTCCAAAGTTTCAGCAGGATTTCCAAAATGTTGAAAGGAACTCGAAACATGTCAACCTTGGTTTTGAGAATCTCTCCCGGAGTTTGAGAGATTTGGACGTGAAAGGGTACCAGTCTTGTCGGGGATTGGGAACCCTTCGCGAGAATGTCCAAAGTTTCAGCGGGATTTCCAAAATGTTGAAAGGAACTCGAAACATGTCAACCTTGGTTTTGAGAATCTCTCCCGGAGTTTGAGAGATTTGGACGTGAAAGGGTACCAGTCTTGTCGGGGATTGGGAACCCTTCGCGAGAATGTCCAAAGTTTCAGCGGGATTTCCAAAATGTTGAAAGGAACTCGAAACATGTCAACCTTGGTTTTGAGAATCTCTCCCGGAGTTTGAGAGATTTGGACGTGAAAGGGTACCAGTCTTGTCGGGGATTGGGAATCCTTCGCAAGAATGTCCAAAGTTTCAGCGGGATTTCCAAAATGTTGAAAGGAACTCGAAACATGTCAACCTTGGTTTTGAGAATCTCTCCCGGAGTTTGAGAGATTTGGACGTGAAAGGGTACCAGTCTTGTCGGGGATTGGGAACCCTTCGCGAGAATGTCCAAAGTTTCAGCAGGATTTCCAAAATGTTGAAAGGAACTCGAAACATGTCAACCTTGGTTTTGAGAATCTCTCCCGGAGTTTGAGAGATTTGGACATGAAAGGGTACCAGTCTTGTCGGGGATTGGAAAACGTTCGCGAGAATGTCCAAAGTTTCAGCGGGATTTCCAAAATGTTGAAAGGAACTCGAAACATGTCAACCTTGGTTTTGAGAATCTCTGCCGGAGTTTGAGAGATCTGGTAGTGAAAGGGTACCAATCTTGTCGGGGATTGGGAACCCTTCGCGAGAATGTCCAAAGTTTCAGCGGGATTTCCAAAATGTTGAAAGGAACTCGAAACATGTCAGCCTTGGTTTTGAGAATCTCTCCCGGAGTTTGAGAGATTTGGACGTGAAAGGGTACCAGTCTTGTCGGGGATTGGGAACCCTTCACGAGAATGTCCAAAGTTTCAGCGGGATTTCCAAAATGTTGAAAGGAACTCGAAACATGTCAACCTTGGTTTTGGGAATCTCTCCCGGAGTTTGAGAGATTTGGACGTGAAAGGGTACCAGTCTTGTCGGGGATTGGGAATCCTTCGCGAGAATGTCCAAAGTTTCAGCGGGATTTCCAAAATGTTGAAAGGAACTCGAAACATGTCAACCTTGGTTTTGAGAATCTCTCCCGGAGTTTGAGAGATTTGGACGTGAAAGGGTACCAGTCTTGTCGGGGATTGGGAACCCTTCGTGAGAATGTCCAAAGTTTCAGCGGGATTTCCAAAATGTTGAAAGGAACTCGAAACATGTCAACCTTGGTTTTGAGAATCTCTCCCGGAGTTTGAGAGATTTGGACGTGAAAGGGTACCAGTCTTGTCGGGGATTGGGAACCCTTCGCGAGAATGTCCAAAGTTTCTGCGGGATTTCCAAAATGTTGAAAGGAACTCGAAACATGTCAACCTTGGTTTTGAGAATCTCTCCCGGAGTTTGAGAGATTTGGACGTGAAAGGGTACCAGTCTTGTCGGGGATTGGGAACCCTTTGCGAGAATGTCCAAAGTTTCAGCGGGATTTCCAAAATGTTGAAAGGAACTCGAAACATGTCAACTGACGCGACTGAGAGATGGGGACGCAACTTGATGCAAGCAAAGTGTCCAATTTATTTGCTCGATGAGCACCTTTTTATACATCAGAAGGCACACATGTCTTATTGCTGATTGGCTAATCACTTTGACAGACAGAAGGCTGGCTAAGCTGTGAACGTTGGTCAGTCAGTGTTCGCATGGCAACAAATCGGCCATTTCGTGGTTAATGCGTCTAACCAGTATTTACCAGCTGCTTCCCACCTCAGGGTGCAGGCACTGCTATTGTCCACAAGCTCCCCTCCTCCAAGTCCTGCCCGAGCACACCACACCTCGCAACTATTACAAAACTTAACCTCACCAACACAGCAAACATATAGCAAACTAACTTATTAACTCCAAATACAAAAACTTAGCTTATCAACTCTAAATTCAGATAATCCACATCTCCCCCTTTTTTGTTTTAATTAACTGGTACCTCCCAAGGTCGGCGACCGACCAACTCGAGGACATCCTGTTTTACCAACAGTAGTACGGAGCTGTTAGTGATTCCTTTCTGACTTTGGTCCACATTAGTGCGAGGATCAATGTTGTGCAAATCAAAGCCAGTAGCTATGGGCTTTGCAATAATCACAATTAAAATAACAATTAAAACAACTATTCTTTTGCCCATTTTCGCAACCTCTGGAACAGAGTTCATTCAATTATTGATCGGTAGTGTCTTCTATATCAGTCGCAGGATCAGGACCAGAAATGTCTTCAGGAGACTGCTGTAGTGTCTCTCGGAGAGGTCTCACGTTTTTTTGCCGGAATCCAGCGAGGGCCTCTTTCTGTGGAAATACAAGCATAGCCTCTTCCCCATGTGACAAGGGGATAGGGTCCCATTATCTTACCTGTTTCTGGGTCCCGGATCAATACTGGCGGCTTAACCCTGGGTTCAAAAAGGTTGTTTGTGCTGAAATGGCGAACTACTGGAGGATTATTATCTAACAGAGAACAATTCAAAAAGTTAAAAACATATAAAGCTTTCTGTATTCGCTCCTCTGGCGTAGCAGCACCTATTCCTATTCCCCCTTTTTGTTTTAATAATAAGCGTTTTAAGGTTTGGTGAGAGCGTTCAATTAGAGCTTGACCCGTGGGAGAATGAGGGATGCCTGTGATGTGAGAAATTCCCCAAAAGGTAAAAAAGGTTTTCACTGATTGAGAGACATATGCAGGACCATTGTCTGTTTTAATTTGAGAGGGTACCCCTAGAGTGGCAAAAGCGCGCATTAGATGTCTTTGCACATCGCGTGCTTTTTCTCCTGTATGACAGGAGGCAAATAACATTCCCGAAAATGTGTCAACAGAGCAATGAATAAACTTTAAACGGCCAAATTCAGCAAAATGAGTAACATCTGTTTGCCAGAGTTGAAGACTCTGTAAACCTCTGGGGTTGACTCCTCCTGCTATGGAAGGAAAAGAGTGCCTTTGACAATCAGGACAGACCGCAATGATATTATGGGCTTGTTGTAAGGTAAGGTTAAATTGACGTTTTAAGCCTCCAGCATTTTGGTGAAAAAAGGAATGACTAAGCTTAGCTTGTGCTACACGGTCTGGTAATACCTGTACTGGTAACGTCAGCATGTCAGCCTGTCGGTTTCCTTCCGCGATAAAACCTGGTAAGGAAGTATGAGATCTAACATGCATAATGAAATAAGGATGAAGACGAGAGTCCAATAAGAAGATAAGTTCTTGCAACAAGTTAAACAGTGCCGCGTGAGAAACATCTCGTAATACAGAAGCCTTGGCTCGGCTAACAATTCCTGCAACATAAGCAGAATCAGTAATTATGTTAAGAGGAACAGACCATTTACGAAAAACTCTAACAACTGCAGACAATTCTACTATTTGAGGAGAACCTTGAACAGTTTTGACATCAGATTCCCACCATTGGTGTTGATCATCCCACCAAAGGATAACCGACTTGTGAGATCTCCCAGAGCCATCTGTGAAAACAGTAAGAGCCTGTAAAGGTTGGTCACTCCGCTTTGGAATAGGTAAAAGGTGAAAATCAACATTTAACAGTTTGTGAGAAGGCGGATGAGAAGTGAGTTGGCCTGCATAGCCAGTTAGAGCTATGCCTAGTGCATCTGATTGTTGTTGCAACCATTGCAGGTAAACACTTGTTACTGGCATACATATAAGGCTAAAGTCCGTGCCTGCCAGGGTAAGTAATCGCTGTCGAGCCCTGATAATTAAAGATGCAAACATCTCATGTTGTGTTGAAATAGTCTTTGTGGCTTGGTTAGGCAAAAAGATCCATTCAATGATCAGTAAAGGGTCCGTTTTCTGGCAGTCCCATTGGAAAATAAGCGCATGAGGCTGTCGAGCAGGATCAAGGATGATTAATTGAAAAGGTAATTCTGGTTCCCATCGATGTGCTTGTCTGGAGGTAATCGCTGCTGCAGCTTTATGCAAGGAAGCTATGGCTTCAGGACTGAGACTTCGTGGAGCGTTTAAGTCCGAGCTTCCTTTAAGCATTTTGAATAAGGGACTGAGATCTGCATTAGTGATTCCTAACAATGGTCTGACCCAATTGATTGTTCCTAGCAGTTTCTGTACATCATGCAAATTTTTTTATATTCACCTGTATTTGTAAAGGTTGCGGAGCAATAGTTTGAGCTCTTATACGCCATCCTAAGTATTTCCAAGGTGGTATTTTTTGAATTTTTTCTGGCGCAATACAGAGGTCTGCTGATTTTACAGCAGCCATGACAAGGGCTACGGCTTTCTCCATGATCTCATAGTGTTGTGCTACCACTAGAATGTCATCCATATAATGATATAACAATGCAGCAGGTACCACAATTCTGACAGGACTAAGTATTTTTGCCACATACCATTGACATATTGTAGGGCTATTTTTCATTCCCTGTGGTAGCACAACCCAATGATACCTTTGCAAAGGAGCTTGCATGTTGACGCTAGGGACCGAATAGGCAAATTTAGGAGCATCATCCGGATGCAATGGAATGTTGAAAAAACAATCTTTGAGATCTATGATAGTTAAATGCCAATCTCGAGGGATCATGGTAGGTGACGGTAGCCCGGGTTGCAGGGCTCCCATGTCTTCCATAGCGCCATTAATTTTCCGGAGGTCATGGAGCAAACGCCACTTGCCATTCGGTTTTTTGATTACAAAAACAGGCGAGTTCCAGGGGCTAGTAGAAGGCACAATGTGTCCCATGGATAGCTGTTCCACAGCTAATTTGGGGTGAGCCCAATGATGTAGAAGGAGACTCACAAGAAACTTCCACAGGTGTTTGTGGAGGCACGTCGTGGGGCGGCCCCGGCCCCGACGGCCTGGCCGGGCCGGGCCCGCCTGACGCGATGGTCTCAGAGGGGGCGTGTCTGGCTCGGGGCAGGGCAGAGGTGGAGCTGTAGGCGGAGGGCGGCACTCAGGGCCTGCCTCATCCGGACAGTCCCCTAGTTGCATTTCCGGTTTTTTGTCACATTGCCCCAGAGACTCAGAGCGGGAAACTTCCGGTTCTCTGCCCACCGACGGCAAAGCCTCGAGGCGGCGGCAGCACAACGACCGCGCCGAGGATCCCGCCCCACCAGCGATATTAGGAGGATCCTGTGCCGATACGGCTTCAAAAATTTTTCTCCAACTAGGGAGCATACGCTGCGCTTCCTCATTTCCTGAGGTGGCTGCATCCCATAACTTTACCCCCACATTGTCCCAAAGTTCACGCGAAAAAATTGAGGAGGTAGTCACCATAGGGACCGTAACTTGCACCCATTTAAGGATTAACTTAAGATCTTGTCCCGAAAGAATTTTTCTTCCCTGCTTTTTAAGTAGAGCTTTCATGTGCTCATAAACATCTCTTTTAAGAGCTCCTCTTCCCTGCTTTTCAGGCAGAGCTTTCGAGTGCTCACAAACATCTCTTTTAAGAGCTCCTCTTCCCTGCTTTTCAGGCAGAGCTTTCGAGTGCTCATAAACGTCTCTCTCAGGGGAACTCTCCTGATTCCCCATTTTCTAGTTTCCCGCAGCTCACCTCTCGTTCCAGACGGGGGTGATTGATTCGCCGGCCGGCTTTTTTCAGCAGCACTCCAAGTTCTGCGGGACGTCGCGACCTGCCACCTTGCCCTGGGCTGCCTCCAGGCAGGCGGTTATCTGACCTGCGTTCCTGTCACGGACGATCACGTCGGAGATCACCAATTTGACGCGACTGAGAGATGGGGACGCAACTTGATGCAAGCAAAGTGTCCAATTTATTTGCTCGATGAGCACCTTTTTATACATCAGAAGGCACACATGTCTTATTGCTGATTGGCTAATCACTTTGACAGACAGAAGGCTGGCTAAGCTGTGAACGTTGGTCAGTCAGTGTTCGCATGGCAACAAATCGGCCATTTCGTGGTTAATGCGTCTAACCAGTATTTACCAGCTGCTTCCCACCTCAGGGTGCAGGCACTGCTATTGTCCACAAGCTCCCCTCCTCCAAGTCCTGCCCGAGCACACCACACCTCGCAACTATTACAAAACTTAACCTCACCAACACAGCAAACATATAGCAAACTAACTTATTAACACCAAATACAAAAACTTAGCTTATCAACTCTAAATTCAGATAATCCACAGTCAACCTTGGTTTTGAGAATCTCTCCCGGAGTTTGAGAGATTTGGACGTGAAAGGGTACCAGTCTTGTCGGGTTTGGGAACCCTTCGCGAGAATGTCCAAAGTTTCAGCGGGATTTCCAAAATGTTGAAAGGAACTCGAAACATGTCAACCTTGGTTTTGAGAATCTCTCCCGGAGTTTGAGAGATTTGGACGTGAAAGGGTACCAGTCTTGTCGGGGATTGGGAACCCTTCGCGAGAATGTCCAAAGTTTCAGCGGGATTTCCAAAATGTTGAAAGGAACTCGAAACATGTCAACCTTGGTTTTGAGAATCTCTCCCGGAGTTTGAGAGATTTGGACGTGAAAGGGTACCAGTCTTGTCGGGGATTGGGAACCCTTTGCGAGAATGTCCAAAGTTTCAGCGGGATTTCCAAAATGTTGAAAGGAACTCGAAACATGTCAACCTTGGTTTTGAGAATCTCTCCCGGAGTTTGAGAGATTTGGACGTGAAAGGGTACCAGTCTTGTCGGGGATTGGGAACCCTTCGCGAGAATGTCCAAAGTTTCAGCAGGATTTCCAAAATGTTGAAAGGAACTCGAAACATGTCAACCTTGGTTTTGAGAATCTCTCCCGGAGTTTGAGAGATTTGGACGTGAAAGGGTACCAGTCTTGTCGGGGATTGGAAAACGTTCGTGAGAATGTCCAAAGTTTCAGCGGGATTTCCAAAATGTTGAAAGGAACTCGAAACATGTCAACCTTGGTTTTGAGAATCTCTCCCGGAGTTTGAGAGATTTGGACGTGAAAGGGTACCAGTCTTGTCGGGGATTGGGAACCCTTCGCGAGAATGTCCAAAGTTTCAGCGGGATTTCCAAAATGTTGAAAGTAACTCGAAACATGTCAACCTTGGTTTTGAGAATCTCTCCCGGAGTTTGAGAGATTTGGACGTGAAAGGGTACCAATCTTGTCGGGGATTGGGAACCCTTTGCGAGAATGTCCAAAGTTTCAGCGGGATTTCCAAAATGTTGAAAGGAACTCGAAACATGTCAACCTTGGTTTTGAGAATCTCTCCCGGAGTTTGAGAGATTTGGACGTGAAAGGGTACCAGTCTTGTCGGGGATTGGGAACCCTTCGCGAGAATGTCCAAAGTTTCAGCGGGATTTCCAAAATGTTGAAAGGAACTCGAAACATGTCAACCTTGGTTTTGAGAATCTCTCCCGGAGTTTGAGAGATTTGGACGTGAAAGGGTACCAGTCTTGTCGGGGATTGGGAACCCTTTGCGAGAATGTCCAAAGTTTCAGCGGGATTTCCAAAATGTTGAAAGGAACTCGAAACATGTCAACCTTGGTTTTGAGAATCTCTCCCGGAGTTTGAGAGATTTGGACGTGAAAGGGTACCAATCTTGTCGGGGATTGGGAACCCTTCGCGAGAATGTCCAAAGTTTCAGCGGGATTTCCAAAATGTTGAAAGGAACTCGAAACATGTCAACCTTGGTTTTGAGAATCTCTCCCGGAGTTTGAGAGATTTGGACGTGAAAGGGTACCAGTCTTGTCGGGGATTGGGAACCCTTCGCGAGAATGTCCAAAGTTTCAGCGGGATTTCCAAAATGTTGAAAGGAACTCGAAACATGTCAACCTTGGTTTTGAGAATCTCTCCCGGAGTTTGAGAGATTTGGACGTGAAAGGGTACCAGTCTTGTCAGGGATTGGGAACCCTTCGCGAGAATGTCCAAAGTTTCAGCGGGATTTCCAAAATGTTGAAAGGAACTCGAAACATGTCAACCTTGGTTTTGAGAATCTCTCCCGGAGTTTGAGAGATTTGGACGTGAAAGGGTACCAGTCTTGTCGGGGATTGGAAAACGTTCGTGAGAATGTCCAAAGTTTCAGCGGGATTTCCAAAATGTTGAAAGGAACTCGAAACATGTCAACCTTGGTTTTGAGAATCTCTCCCGGAGTTTGAGAGATTTGGACGTGAAAGGGTACCAGTCTTGTCGGGGATTGGGAACCCTTCGCGAGAATGTCCAAAGTTTCAGTGGGATTTCCAAAATGTTGAAAGTAACTCGAAACATGTCAACCTTGGTTTTGAGAATCTCTCCCGGAGTTTGAGAGATTTGGACGTGAAAGGGTACCAATCTTGTCGGGGATTGGGAACCCTTTGCGAGAATGTCCAAAGTTTCAGCGGGATTTCCAAAATGTTGAAAGGAACTCGAAACATGTCAACCTTGGTTTTGAGAATCTCTCCCGGAGTTTGAGAGATTTGGACGTGAAAGGGTACCAGTCTTGTCGGGGATTGGGAACCCTTCGCGAGAATGTCCAAAGTTTCAGCGGGATTTCCAAAATGTTGAAAGGAACTCGAAACATGTCAACCTTGGTTTTGAGAATCTCTCCCGGAGTTTGAGAGATTTGGACGTGAAAGGGTACCAGTCTTGTCGGGGATTGGGAACCCTTTGCGAGAATGTCCAAAGTTTCAGCGGGATTTCCAAAATGTTGAAAGGAACTCGAAACATGTCAACCTTGGTTTTGAGAATCTCTCCCGGAGTTTGAGAGATTTGGACGTGAAAGGGTACCAATCTTGTCGGGGATTGGGAACCCTTCGCGAGAATGTCCAAAGTTTCAGCGGGATTTCCAAAATGTTGAAAGGAACTCGAAACATGTCAACCTTGGTTTTGAGAATCTCTCCCGGAGTTTGAGAGATTTGGACGTGAAAGGGTACCAGTCTTGTCGGGGATTGGGAACCCTTCGCGAGAATGTCCAAAGTTTCAGCGGGATTTACAAAATGTTGAAAGGAACTCGAAACATGTCAACCTTGGTTTTGAGAATCTCTCCCGGAGTTTGAGAGATTTGGACGTGAAAGGGTACCAGTCTTGTCAGGGATTGGGAACCCTTCGCGAGAATGTCCAAAGTTTCAGCGGGATTTCCAAAATGTTGAAAGGAACTCGAAACATGTCAACCTTGGTTTTGAGAATCTCTCCCGGAGTTTGAGAGATTTGGACGTGAAAGGGTACCAGTCTTGTCGGGGATTGGGAACCCTTCGCGAGAATGTCCAAAGTTTCAGCGGGATTTCCAAAATGTTGAAAGGAACTCGAAACATGTCAACCTTGGTTTTGAGAATCTCTCCCGGAGTTTGAGAGATTTGGACGTGAAAGGGTACCAGTCTTGTCGGGGATTGGGAACCCTTCGCGAGAATGTCCAAAGTTTCAGCGGGATTTCCAAAATGTTGAAAGGAACTCGAAACATGTCAACCTTGGTTTTGAGAATCTCTCCCGGAGTTTGAGAGATTTGGACGTGAAAGGGTACCAATCTTGTCGGGGATTGGGAACCCTTCGCGAGAATGTCCAAAGCTTCAGCTGGATTTCCAAAATGTTGAAAGGAACTCGAAACATGTCAACCTTGGTTTTGAGAATCTCTCCCGGAGTTTGAGAGATTTGGACGTGAAAGGGTACCAGTCTTGTCGGGGATTGGGAACCCTTCGCGAGAATGTCCAAAGTTTCAGCGGGATTTCCAAAATGTTGAAAGGAACTCGAAACATGTCAACCTTGGTTTTGAGAATCTCTCCCGGAGTTTGAGAGATTTGGACGTGAAAGGGTACCAGTCTTGTCGGGTTTGGGAACCCTTCGCGAGAATGTCCAAAGTTTCAGCGGGATTTCCAAAATGTTGAAAGGAACTCGAAACATGTCAACCTTGGTTTTGAGAATCTCTCCCGGAGTTTGAGAGATTTGGACGTGAAAGGGTACCAGTCTTGTCGGGGATTGGGAACCCTTTGCGAGAATGTCCAAAGTTTCAGCGGGATTTCCAAAATGTTGAAAGGAACTCGAAACATGTCAACCTTGGTTTTGAGAATCTCTCCCGGAGTTTGAGAGATTTGCACGTGAAAGGGTACCAGTCTTGTCGGGGATTGGGAACCCTTCGCGAGAATGTCCAAAGTTTCAGCGGGATTTCCAAAATGTTGAAAGGAACTCGAAACATGTCAACCTTGGTTTTGAGAATCTCTCCCGGAGTTTGAGAGATTTGGACGTGAAAGGGTACCAGTCTTGTCGGGGATTGGGAACCCTTCGCGAGAATGTCCAAAGTTTCAGCGGGATTTCCAAAATGTTGAAAGGAACTCGAAACATGTCAACCTTGGTTTTGAGAATCTCTCCCGGAGTTTGAGAGATTTGGACGTGAAAGGGTACCAGTCTTGTCGGGGATTGGGAACCCTTCGCGAGAATGTCCAAAGTTTCAGCGGGATTTCCAAAATGTTGAAAGGAACTCGCAACATGTCAACCTTGGTTTTGAGAATCTCTCCCGGAGTTTGAGAGATTTGGACGTGAAAGGGTACCAGTCTTGTCGGGGATTGGGAACCCTTCGCGAGAATGTCCAAAGTTTCAGCGGGATTTCCAAAATGTTGAAAGGAACTCGAAACATGTCAACCTTGGTTTTGAGAATCTCTCCCGGAGTTTGAGAGATTTGGACGTGAAAGGGTACCAATCTTGTCGGGGATTGGGAACCCTTCGCGAGAATGTCCAAAGCTTCAGCTGGATTTCCAAAATGTTGAAAGGAACTCGAAACATGTCAACCTTGGTTTTGAGAATCTCTCCCGGAGTTTGAGAGATTTGGACGTGAAAGGGTACCAGTCTTGTCGGGGATTGGGAACCCTTCGCGAGAATGTCCAAAGTTTCAGCGGGATTTACAAAATGTTGAAAGGAACTCGAAACATGTCAACCTTGGTTTTGAGAATCTCTCCCGGAGTTTGAGAGATTTGGACGTGAAAGGGTACCAGTCTTGTCGGGTTTGGGAACCCTTTGCGAGAATGTCCAAAGTTTCAGCGGGATTTCCAAAATGTTGAAAGGAACTCGAAACATGTCAACCTTGGTTTTGAGAATCTCTCCCGGAGTTTGAGAGATTTGGACGTGAAAGGGTACCAGTCTTGTCGGGGATTGGGAACCCTTCGCGAGAATGTCCAAAGTTTCAGCGGGATTTCCAAAATGTTGAAAGGAACTCGAAACATGTCAACCTTGGTTTTGAGAATCTCTCCCGGAGTTTGAGAGATCTGGACGTGAAAGGGTACCAATCTTGTCGGGGATTGGGAACCCTTCGCGAGAATGTCCAAAGTTTCAGCGGGATTTCCAAAATGTTGAGAGGAACTCGAAACATGTCAACCTTGGTTTTGAGAATCTCTCCCGGAGTTTGAGAGATTTGGACGTGAAAGGGTACCAATCTTGTCAGGGATTGGGAACCCTTCGCGAGAATGTCCAAAGCTTCAGCGGGATTTCCAAAATGTTGAAAGGAACTCGAAACATGTCAACCTTGGTTTTGAGAATCTCTTCCGGAGTTTGAGAGATTTGGACGTGAAAGGGTACCAGTCTTGTCGGGGATTGGGAACCCTTCACGAGAATGTCCAAAGTTTCAGCGGGATTTCCAAAATGTTGAAAGGAACTCGAAACATGTCAACCTTGGTTTTGAGAATCTCTCCCGGAGTTTGAGAGATTTGGACGTGAAAGGGTACCAGTCTTGTCGGGGATTGGGAACCCTTCGCGACAATGTCCAAAGTTTCAGCGGGATTTCCAAAATGTTGAAAGGAACTCGAAACATGTCAACCTTGGTTTTGAGAATCTCTCCCGGAGTTTGAGAGATTTGGACGTGAAAGGGTACCAGTCTTGTCGGGGATTGGGAACCCTTCGCGAGAATGTCCAAAGTTTCAGCAAGATTTCCAAAATGTTGAAAGGAACTCGAATCATGTCAACCTTGGTTTTGAGAATCTCTCCCGCAGTTTGAGAGATTTGGACGTGAAAGGGTACCAGTCTTGTCGGGGATTGGGAACCCTTCGCGAGAATGTCCAAAGTTTCAGCGGGATTTCCAAAATGTTGAAAGGAACTCAAAACATGTCAACCTTGGTTTTGAGAATCTCTCCCGGAGTTTGAGAGATTTGGACGTGAAAGGGTACCAGTCTTGTCGGGGATTGGGAACCCTTCGCGAGAATGTCCAAAGTTTCAGCGGGATTTCCAAAATGTTGAAAGGAACTCGAACCATGTCAACCTTGGTTTTGAGAATCTCTCCCGGAGTTTGAGAGATTTGGACGTGAAAGGGTACCAGTCTTGTCGGGGATTGGGAACCCTTCGCGAGAATGTCCAAAGTTTCAGCGGGATTTCCAAAATGTTGAAAGGAACTCGAAACATGTCAACCTTGGTTTTGAGAATCTCTCCCGGAGTTTGAGAGATTTGGACGTGAAAGGGTACCAGTCTTGTCGGGGATTGGGAACCCTTCGCGAGAATGTCCAAAGTTTCAGCGGGATTTCCAAAATGTTGAAAGGAACTCGAAACATGTCAACCTTGGTTTTGAGAATCTCTCCCGGAGTTTGAGAGATTTGGACGTGAAAGGGTACCAATCTTGTCGGGGATTGGGAACCCTTCGCGAGAATGTCCAAAGTTTCAGCGGGATTTCCAAAATGTTGAAAGGAACTCGAAACATGTCAACCTTGGTTTTGAGAATCTCTCCCGGAGTTTGAGAGATTTGGACGTGAAAGGGTACCAGTCTTGTCGGGGATTGGGAACCCTTCGCGAGAATGTCCAAAGTTTCAGCGGGATTTCCAAAATGTTGAAAGGAACTCGAAACATGTCAACCTTGGTTTTGAGAATCTCTCCCGGAGTTTGAGAGATTTGGACGTGAAAGGGTACCAGTCTTGTCGGGGATTGGGAACCCTTTGCGAGAATGTCCAAAGTTTCAGCGGATTTTCCAAAATGTTGAAAGGAACTCGAAACATGTCAACCTTGGTTTTGAGAATCTCTCCCGGAGTTTGAGAGATTTGGACGTGAAAGGGTACCAGTCTTGTCGGGGATTGGGAACCCTTCGCGAGAATGTCCAAGGTTTCAGCAGGATTTCCAAAATGTTGAAAGGAACTCGCAACATGTCAACCTTGGTTTTGAGAATCTCTCCCGGAGTTTGAGAGATTTGGACGTGAAAGGGTACCAGTCTTGTCGGGGATTGGGAACCCTTCGCGAGAATGTCCAAAGTTTCAGCGGGATTTCCAAAATGTTGAAAGGAACTCGAAACATGTCAACCTTGGTTTTGAGAATCTCTCCCGGAGTTTGAGAGATTTGGACGTGAAAGGGTACCAGTCTTGTCGGGGATTGGGAACCCTTTGCGAGAATGTCCAAAGTTTCAGCGGATTTTCCAAAATGTTGAGAGGAACTCGAAACATGTCAACCTTGGTTTTGAGAATCTCTCCCGGAGTTTGAGAGATTTGGACGTGAAAGGGTACCAGTCTTGTCGGGGATTGGGAACCCTTCGCGAGAATGTCCAAAGTTTCAGCAAGATTTCCAAAATGTTGAAAGGAACTCGAAACATGTCAACCTTGGTTTTGAGAATCTCTCCCGGAGTTTGAGAGATTTGGACGTGAAAGGGTACCAGTCTTGTCCGGGATTGGGAACCCTTCGCGAGAATGTCCAAAGTTTCAGCAGGATTTCCAAAATGTTGAAAGGAACTCGAAACATGTCAACCTTGGTTTTGAGAATCTCTCCCGGAGTTTGAGAGATTTGGACGTGAAAGGGTACCAGTCTTGTCGGGGATTGGGAACCCTTCGCGAGAATGTCCAAAGTTTCTGCGGGATTTCCAAAATGTTGAAAAGAACTCGAAACATGTCAACCTTGGTTTTGAGAATCTCTCCCGGAGTTTGAGAGATTTGGACGTGAAAGGGTACCAGTCTTGTCGGGGATTGGGAACCCTTCGCCAGAATGTCCAAAGTTTCAGCGGGATTTCCAAAATGTTGAAAGGAACTCGAAACATGTCAACCTTGGTTTTGAGAATCTCTCCCGGAGTTTGAGAGATTTGGACGTGAAAGGGTACCAATCTTGTCGGGGATTGGGAACCCTTTGCGAGAATGTCCAAGGTTTCAGCAGGATTTCCAAAATGTTGAAAGGAACTCGCAACATGTCAACCTTGGTTTTGAGAATCTCTCCCGGAGTTTGAGAGATTTGGACGTGAAAGGGTACCAGTCTTGTCGGGGATTGGGAACCCTTCGCGAGAATGTCCAAAGTTTCAGCGGGATTTCCAAAATGTTGAAAGGAACTCGAAACATGTCAACCTTGGTTTTGAGAATCTCTCCTGGAGTTTGAGAGATTTGGACGTGAAAGGGTACCAGTCTTGTCGGGGATTGGAAACCCTTCGCGAGAATGTCCAAAGTTTCAGCGGGATTTCCAAAATGATGAAAGGAACTCGAAACATGTCAACCTTGGTTTTGAGAATCTCTCCCGGAGTTTGAGAGATTTGGACGTGAAAGGGTACCAGTCTTGTCGGGGATTGGGAACCCTTCGCGAGAATGTCCAAAGTTTCAGCGGGATTTCCAAAATGTTGAAAGGAACTCGAAACATGTCAACCTTGGTTTTGAGAATCTCACCCGGAGTTTGAGAGATTTGGACGTGAAAGGGTACCAGTCTTGTCGGGGATTGGGAACCCTTCGCGAGAATGTCCAAAGTTTCAGCAAGATTTCCAAAATGTTGAAAGGAACTCGAAACATGTCAACCTTGGTTTTGAGAATCTCTCCCGGAGTTTGAGAGATTTGGACGTGAAAGGGTACCAGTCTTGTCCGGGATTGGGAACCCTTCGCGAGAATGTCCAAAGTTTCAGCAGGATTTCCAAAATGTTGAAAGGAACTCGAAACATGTCAACCTTGGTTTTGAGAATCTCTCCCGGAGTTTGAGAGATTTGGACGTGAAAGGGTACCAGTCTTGTCGGGGATTGGGAACCCTTCGCGAGAATGTCCAAAGTTTCAGCGGGATTTCCAAAATGTTGAAAGGAACTCGAAACATGTCAACCTTGGTTTTGAGAATCTCTCCCGGAGTTTGAGAGATTTGGACGTGAAAGGGTACCAGTCTTGTCGGGGATTGGGAACCCTTCGCGAGAATGTCCAAAGTTTCAGCGGGATTTCCAAAATGTTGAAAGGAACTCGAAACATGTCAACCTTGGTTTTGAGAATCTCTCCCGGAGTTTGAGAGATTTGGACGTGAAAGGGTACCAATCTTGTCGGGGATTGGGAACCCTTCGCGAGAATGTCCAAGGTTTCAGCAGGATTTCCAAAATGTTGAAAGGAACTCGCAACATGTCAACCTTGGTTTTGAGAATCTCTCCCGGAGTTTGAGAGATTTGGACGTGAAAGGGTACCAGTCTTGTCGGGGATTGGGAACCCTTTGCGAGAATGTCCAAAGTTTCAGCGGGATTTCCAAAATGTTGAAAGGAACTCGAAACATGTCAACCTTGGTTTTGAGAATCTCTCCTGGAGTTTGAGAGATTTGGACGTGAAAGGGTACCAGTCTTGTCGGGGATTGGAAACCCTTCGCGAGAATGTCCAAAGTTTCAGCGGGATTTCCAAAATGTTGAAAGGAACTCGAAACATGTCAACCTTGGTTTTGAGAATCTCTCCCGGAGTTTGAGAGATTTGGACGTGAAAGGGTACCAGTCTTGTCGGGGATTGGGAACCCTTCGCGAGAATGTCCAAAGTTTCAGCGGGATTTCCAAAATGTTGAAAGGAACTCGAAACATGTCAACCTTGGTTTTGAGAATCTGTCCCGGATTTTGAGAGATTTGGACGTGAAAGGGTACCAGTCTTGTCGGGGATTGGGAACCCTTCGCGAGAATGTCCAAAGTTTCAGCGGGATTTCCAAAATGTTGAAAGGAACTCGAAACATGTCAACCTTGGTTTTGAGAATCTCTCCCGGAGTTTGAGAGATTTGGACGTGAAAGGGTACCAATCTTGTCGGGGATTGGGAACCCTTTGCGAGAATGTCCAAAGTTTCAGCGGGATTTCCAAAATGTTGAAAGGAACTCGAAACATGTCAACCTTGGTTTTGAGAATCTCTCCCGGAGTTTGAGAGATTTGGACGTGAAAGGGTACCAATCTTGTCGGGGATTGGGAACCCTTTGCGAGAATGTCCAAAGTTTCAGCGGGATTTCCAAAATGTTGAAAGGAACTCGAAACATGTCAACCTTGGTTTTGAGAATCTCTCCCGGAGTTTGAGAGATTTGGACGTGAAAGGGTACCAGTCTTGTCGGGGATTGGGAACCCTTCGCGAGAATGTCCAAAGTTTCAGCGGGATTTCCAAAATGTTGAAAGGAACTCGAAACATGTCAACCTTGGTTTTGAGAATCTCTCCCGGAGTTTGAGAGATTTGGACGTGAAAGGGTACCAGTCTTGTCGGGGATTGGGAACCCTTCGCGAGAATGTCCAAAGTTTCAGCGGGATTTCCAAAATGTTGAAAGGAACTCGAAACATGTCAACCTTGGTTTTGAGAATCTCTCCCGGAGTTTGAGAGATTTGGACGTGAAAGGGTACCAGTCTTGTCGGGGATTGGGAACCCTTCGCGAGAATGTCCAAAGTTTCAGCGGGATTTCCAAAATGTTGAAAAGAACTCGAAACATGTCAACCTTGGTTTTGAGAATCTCTCCCGGAGTTTGAGAGATTTGGACGTGAAAGGGTACCAGTCTTGTCGGGGATTGGGAACCCTTCGCGAGAATGTCCAAAGTTTCAGCGGGATTTCCAAAATGTTGAAAGGAACTCGAAACATGTCAACCTTGGTTTTGAGAATCTCTCCCGGAGTTTGAGAGATTTGGACGTGAAAGGGTACCAATCTTGTCGGGGATTGGGAACCCTTCGCGAGAATGTCCAAAGTTTCAGCGGGATTTCCAAAATGTTGAAAGGAACTCGAAACATGTCAACCTTGGTTTTGAGAATCTCTCCCGGAGTTTGAGAGATTTGGACGTGAAAGGGTACCAGTCTTGTCGGGGATTGGGAACCCTTCGCGAGAATGTCCAAAGTTTCAGCGGGATTTCCAAAATGTTGAAAGGAACTCGAAACATGTCAACCTTGGTTTTGAGAATCTCTCCCGGAGTTTGAGAGATTTGGACGTGAAAGGGTACCAGTCTTGTCGGGGATTGGGAACCCTTCGCGAGAATGTCCAAAGTTTCAGCGGGATTTCCAAAATGTTGAAAGGAACTCGAAAAATGTCAACCTTGGTTTTGAGAATCTCTCCCGGAGTTTGAGAGATTTGGACGTGAAAGGGTACCAGTCTTGTCGGGGATTGGGAACCCTTTGCGAGAATGTCCAAAGTTTCAGCGGGATTTCCAAAATGTTGAAAGGAACTCGAAACATGTCAACCTTGGTTTTGAGAATCTCTCCCGGAGTTTGAGAGATCTGGACGTGAAAGGGTACCAATCTTGTCGGGGATTGGGAACCCTTCGCGAGAATGTCCAAAGTTTCAGCGGGATTTCCAAAATGTTGAAAGGAACCCGAAACATATCAACCTTGGTTTTGAGAATCTCTCCCGGAGTTTGAGAGATTTGGACGTGAAAGGGTACCAATCTTGTCGGGGATTGGGAACCCTTCGCGAGAATGTCCAAAGCTTCAGCGGGATTTCCAAAATGTTGAAAGGAACTCGAAACATGTCAACCTTGGTTTTGAGAATCTCTCCCGGAGTTTGAGAGATTTGGACGTGAAAGGGTACCAGTCTTGTCGGGGATTGGGAACCCTTCACTAGAATGTCCAAAGTTTCAGCGGGATTTCCAAAATGTTGAAAGGAACTCGAAACATGTCAACCTTGGTTTTGAGAATCTCTCCCGGAGTTTGAGAGATTTGGACGTGAAAGGGTACCAGTCTTGTCGGGGATTGGGAACCCTTCGCGAGAATGTCCAAAGTTTCAGCGGTTTTTCCAAAATGTTGAAAGGAACTCGAAACATGTCAACCTTGGTTTTGAGAATCTCTCCCGGAGTTTGAGAGATTTGGACATGAAAGGGTACCAGTCTTGTCGGGGATTGGGAACCCTTCGCGAGAATGTCCAAAGTTTCAGCGGGATTTCCAAAATGTTGAGAGGAACTCGAAACATGTCAACCTCGGTTTTGAGAATCTCTCCCGGAGTTTGAGAGATTTGGACGTGAAAGGGTACCAGTCTTGTCGGGGATTGGGAACCCTTCGCGAGAATGTCCAAAGTTTCAGCGGGATTTCCAAAATGTTGAGAGGAACTCGAAACATGTCAACCTTGGTTTTGAGAATCTCTCCCGGAGTTTGAGAGATTTGGACGTGAAAGGGTACCAATCTTGTTGGGGATTGGGAACCCTTCGCGAGAATGTCCAAAGTTTCAGCGGGATTTCCAAAATGTTGAAAGGAACTCGAAAAATGTCAACCTTGGTTTTGAGAATCTCTCCCGGAGTTTGAGAGATTTGGACGTGAAAGGGTACCAGTCTTGTCGGGGATTGGGAACCCTTCGCGAGAATGTCCAAAGTTTCAGCGGGATTTCCAAAATGTTGAAAGGAACTCGAAACATGTCAACCTTGGTTTTGAGAATCTCTCCCGGAGTTTGAGAGATCTGGACGTGAAAGGGTACCAATCTTGTCGGGGATTGGGAACCCTTCGCGAGAATGTCCAAAGTTTCAGCGGGATTTCCAAAATGTTGAAAGGAACTCGAAACATGTCAACCTTGGTTTTGAGAATCTCTCCCGGAGTTTGAGAGATTTGGACGTGAAAGGGTACCAGTCTTGTCGGGGATTGGGAACCCTTCGCGAGAATGTCCAAAGTTTCAGCGGGATTTCCAAAATGTTGAAAGGAACTCAAAACATGTCAACCTTGGTTTTGAGAATCTCTCCCGGAGTTTGAGAGATTTGGACGTGAAAGGGTACCAGTCTTGTCGGGGATTGGGAACCCTTCGCGAGAATGTCCAAAGTTTCAGCGGGATTTCCAAAATGTTGAAAGGAACTCGAAACATGTCAACCTTGGTTTTGAGAATCTCTCCCGGAGTTTGAGAGATTTGGACGTGAAAGGGTACCAGTCTTGTCGGGGATTGGGAACCCTTCGCCAGAATGTCCAAAGTTTCAGCGGGATTTCCAAAATGTTGAAAGGAACTCGAAACATGTCAACCTTGGTTTTGAGAATCTCTCCCGGAGTTTGAGAGATTTGGACGTGAAAGGGTACCAGTCTTGTCGGGGATTGGGAACCCTTCGCCAGAATGTCCAAAGTTTCAGCGGGATTTCCAAAATGTTGAAAGGAACTCGAAACATGTCAACCTTGGTTTTGAGAATCTCTCCCGGAGTTTGAGAGATTTGGACGTGAAAGGGTACCAATCTTGTCGGGGATTGGGAACCCTTCGCGAGAATGTCCAAGGTTTCAGCAGGATTTCCAAAATGTTGAAAGGAACTCGCAACATGTCAACCTTGGTTTTGAGAATCTCTCCCGGAGTTTGAGAGATTTGGACGTGAAAGGGTACCAGTCTTGTCGGGGATTGGGAACCCTTCGCGAGAATGTCCAAAGTTTCAGCGGGATTTCCAAAATGTTGAAAGGAACTCGAAACATGTCAACCTTGGTTTTGAGAATCTCTCCTGGAGTTTGAGAGATTTGGACGTGAAAGGGTACCAGTCTTGTCGGGGATTGGAAACCCTTCGCGAGAATGTCCAAAGTTTCAGCGGGATTTCCAAAATGTTGAAAGGAACTCGAAACATGTCAACCTTGGTTTTGAGAATCTCTCCCGGAGTTTGAGAGATTTGGACGTGAAAGGGTACCAGTCTTGTCGGGGATTGGGAACCCTTCGCGAGAATGTCCAAAGTTTCAGCGGGATTTCCAAAATGTTGAAAGGAACTCGAAACATGTCAACCTTGGTTTTGAGAATCTCACCCGGAGTTTGAGAGATTTGGACGTGAAAGGGTACCAGTCTTGTCGGGGATTGGGAACCCTTCGCGAGAATGTCCAAAGCTTCAGCGGGATTTCCAAAATGTTGAAAGGAACTCGAAACATGTCAACCTTGGTTTTGAGAATCTCTCCCGGAGTTTGAGAGATTTGGACGTGAAAGGGTACCAGTCTTGTCGGGGATTGGGAACCCTTCACTAGAATGTCCAAAGTTTCAGCGGGATTTCCAAAATGTTGAAAGGAACTCGAAACATGTCAACCTTGGTTTTGAGAATCTCTCCCGGAGTTTGAGAGATTTGGACGTGAAAGGGTACCAGTCTTGTCGGGGATTGGGAACCCTTCGCGAGAATGTCCAAAGTTTCAGCGGTTTTTCCAAAATGTTGAAAGGAACTCGAAACATGTCAACCTTGGTTTTGAGAATCTCTCCCGGAGTTTGAGAGATTTGGACATGAAAGGGTACCAGTCTTGTCGGGGATTGGGAACCCTTCGCGAGAATGTCCAAAGTTTCAGCGGGATTTCCAAAATGTTGAGAGGAACTCGAAACATGTCAACCTCGGTTTTGAGAATCTCTCCCGGAGTTTGAGAGATTTGGACGTGAAAGGGTACCAGTCTTGTCGGGGATTGGGAACCCTTCGCGAGAATGTCCAAAGTTTCAGCGGGATTTCCAAAATGTTGAGAGGAACTCGAAACATGTCAACCTTGGTTTTGAGAATCTCTCCCGGAGTTTGAGAGATTTGGACGTGAAAGGGTACCAATCTTGTTGGGGATTGGGAACCCTTCGCGAGAATGTCCAAAGTTTCAGCGGGATTTCCAAAATGTTGAAAGGAACTCGAAAAATGTCAACCTTGGTTTTGAGAATCTCTCCCGGAGTTTGAGAGATTTGGACGTGAAAGGGTACCAGTCTTGTCGGGGATTGGGAACCCTTCGCGAGAATGTCCAAAGTTTCAGCGGGATTTCCAAAATGTTGAAAGGAACTCGAAACATGTCAACCTTGGTTTTGAGAATCTCTCCCGGAGTTTGAGAGATCTGGACGTGAAAGGGTACCAATCTTGTCGGGGATTGGGAACCCTTCGCGAGAATGTCCAAAGTTTCAGCGGGATTTCCAAAATGTTGAAAGGAACTCGAAACATGTCAACCTTGGTTTTGAGAATCTCTCCCGGAGTTTGAGAGATTTGGACGTGAAAGGGTACCAGTCTTGTCGGGGATTGGGAACCCTTCGCGAGAATGTCCAAAGTTTCAGCGGGATTTCCAAAATGTTGAAAGGAACTCGAAACATGTCAACCTTGGTTTTGAGAATCTCTCCCGGAGTTTGAGAGATTTGGACGTGAAAGGGTACCAGTCTTGTCGGGGATTGGGAACCCTTCGCGAGAATGTCCAAAGTTTCAGCGGGATTTCCAAAATGTTGAAAGGAACTCGAAACATGTCAACCTTGGTTTTGAGAATCTCTCCCGGAGTTTGAGAGATTTGGACGTGAAAGGGTACCAGTCTTGTCGGGGATTGGGAACCCTTCGCCAGAATGTCCAAAGTTTCAGCGGGATTTCCAAAATGTTGAAAGGAACTCGAAACATGTCAACCTTGGTTTTGAGAATCTCTCCCGGAGTTTGAGAGTTTTGGACGTGAAAGGGTACCAATCTTGTCGGGGATTGGGAACCCTTCGCGAGAATGTCCAAGGTTTCAGCAGGATTTCCAAAATGTTGAAAGGAACTCGCAACATGTCAACCTTGGTTTTGAGAATCTCTCCCGGAGTTTGAGAGATTTGGACGTGAAAGGGTACCAGTCTTGTCGGGGATTGGGAACCCTTCGCGAGAATGTCCAAAGTTTCAGCGGGATTTCCAAAATGTTGAAAGGAACTCGAAACATGTCAACCTTGGTTTTGAGAATCTCTCCTGGAGTTTGAGAGATTTGGACGTGAAAGGGTACCAGTCTTGTCGGGGATTGGAAACCCTTCGCGAGAATGTCCAAAGTTTCAGCGGGATTTCCAAAATGTTGAAAGGAACTCGAAACATGTCAACCTTGGTTTTGAGAATCTCTCCCGGAGTTTGAGAGATTTGGACGTGAAAGGGTACCAGTCTTGTCGGGGATTGGGAACCCTTCGCGAGAATGTCCAAAGTTTCAGCGGGATTTCCAAAATGTTGAAAGGAACTCGAAACATGTCAACCTTGGTTTTGAGAATCTCACCCGGAGTTTGAGAGATTTGGACGTGAAAGGGTACCAGTCTTGTCGGGGATTGGGAACCCTTCGCGAGAATGTCCAAAGTTTCAGCAAGATTTCCAAAATGTTGAAAGGAACTCGAAACATGTCAACCTTGGTTTTGAGAATCTCTCCCGGAGTTTGAGAGATTTGGACGTGAAAGGGTACCAGTCTTGTCGGGGATTGGGAACCCTTCGCGAGAATGTCCAAAGTTTCAGCGGGATTTCCAAAATGTTGAAAGGAACTCGAAACATGTCAACCTTGGTTTTGAGAATCTCTCCCGGAGTTTGAGAGATTTGGACGTGAAAGGGTACCAGTCTTGTCGGGGATTGGGAACCCTTCGCCAGAATGTCCAAAGTTTCAGCGGGATTTCCAAAATGTTGAAAGGAACTCGAAACATGTCAACCTTGGTTTTGAGAATCTCTCCCGGAGTTTGAGAGATTTGGACGTGAAAGGGTACCAGTCTTGTCGGGGATTGGGAACCCTTCGCCAGAATGTCCAAAGTTTCAGCGGGATTTCCAAAATGTTGAAAGGAACTCGAAACATGTCAACCTTGGTTTTGAGAATCTCTCCCGGAGTTTGAGAGATTTGGACGTGAAAGGGTACTAATCTTGTCTGGGATTGGGAACCCTTCGCGAGAATGTCCAAGGTTTCAGCAGGATTTCCAAAATGTTGAAAGGAACTCGCAACATGTCAACCTTGGTTTTGAGAATCTCTCCCGGAGTTTGAGAGATTTGGACGTGAAAGGGTACCAGTCTTGTCGGGGATTGGGAACCCTTTGCGAGAATGTCCAAAGTTTCAGCGGGATTTCCAAAATGTTGAAAGGAACTCGAAACATGTCAACCTTGGTTTTGAGAATCTCTCCCGGAGTTTGAGAGATTTGGACGTGAAAGGGTACCAGTCTTGTCGGGGATTGGGAACCCTTCGCGAGAATGTCCAAAGTTTCAGCGGGATTTCCAAAATGTTGAAAGGAACTCGAAACATGTCAACCTTGGTTTTGAGAATCTGTCCCGGATTTTGAGAGATTTGGACGTGAAAGGGTACCAGTCTTGTCGGGGATTGGGAACCCTTCGCGAGAATGTCCAAAGTTTCAGCGGGATTTCCAAAATGTTGAAAGGAACTCGAAACATGTCAACCTTGGTTTTGAGAATCTCTCCCGGAGTTTGAGAGATTTGGACGTGAAAGGGTACCAATCTTGTCGGGGATTGGGAACCCTTTGCGAGAATGTCCAAAGTTTCAGCGGGATTTCCAAAATGTTGAAAGGAACTCGAAACATGTCAACCTTGGTTTTGAGAATCTCTCCCGGAGTTTGAGAGATTTGGACGTGAAAGGGTACCAATCTTGTCGGGGATTGGGAACCCTTTGCGAGAATGTCCAAAGTTTCAGCGGGATTTCCAAAATGTTGAAAGGAACTCGAAACATGTCAACCTTGGTTTTGAGAATCTCTCCCGGAGTTTGAGAGATTTGGACGTGAAAGGGTACCAGTCTTGTCGGGGATTGGGAACCCTTCGCGAGAATGTCCAAAGTTTCAGCGGGATTTCCAAAATGTTGAAAGGAACTCGAAACATGTCAACCTTGGTTTTGAGAATCTCTCCCGGAGTTTGAGAGATTTGGACGTGAAAGGGTACCAGTCTTGTCGGGGATTGGGAACCCTTCGCGAGAATGTCCAAAGTTTCAGCGGGATTTCCAAAATGTTGAAAGGAACTCGAAACATGTCAACCTTGGTTTTGAGAATCTCTCCCGGAGTTTGAGAGATTTGGACGTGAAAGGGTACCAGTCTTGTCGGGGATTGGGAACCCTTCGCGAGAATGTCCAAAGTTTCAGCGGGATTTCCAAAATGTTGAAAGGAACTCGAAACATGTCAACCTTGGTTTTGAGAATCTCTCCCGGAGTTTGAGAGATTTGGACGTGAAAGGGTACCAGTCTTGTCGGGGATTGGGAACCCTTCGCGAGAATGTCCAAAGTTTCAGCGGGATTTCCAAAATGTTGAAAGGAACTCGAAACATGTCAACCTTGGTTTTGAGAATCTCTCCCGGAGTTTGAGAGATTTGGACGTGAAAGGGTACCAATCTTGTCGGGGATTGGGAACCCTTTGCGAGAATGTCCAAAGTTTCAGCGGGATTTCCAAAATGTTGAAAGGAACTCGAAACATGTCAACCTTGGTTTTGAGAATCTCTCCCGGAGTTTGAGAGATTTGGACGTGAAAGGGTACCAGTCTTGTCGGGGATTGGGAACCCTTCGCGAGAATGTCCAAAGTTTCAGCGGGATTTCCAAAATGTTGAAAGGAACTCGAAACATGTCAACCTTGGTTTTGAGAATCTCTCCCGGAGTTTGAGAGATTTGGACGTGAAAGGGTACCAGTCTTGTCGGGGATTGGGAACCCTTCGCGAGAATGTCCAAAGTTTCAGCGGGATTTCCAAAATGTTGAAAGGAACTCGAAACATGTCAACCTTGGTTTTGAGAATCTCTCCCGGAGTTTGAGAGATTTGGACGTGAAAGGGTACCAGTCTTGTCGGGGATTGGGAACCCTTCGCGAGAATGTCCAAAGTTTCAGCGGGATTTCCAAAATGTTGAAAGGAACTCGAAACATGTCAACCTTGGTTTTGAGAATCTCTCCCGGAGTTTGAGAGATTTGGACGTGAAAGGGTACCAGTCTTGTCGGGGATTGGGAACCCTTCGCGAGAATGTCCAAAGTTTCAGCGGGATTTCCAAAATGTTGAAAGGAACTCGAAACATGTCAACCTTGGTTTTGAGAATCTCTTTCGGAGTTTGAGAGATTTGGACGTGAAAGGGTACCAGTCTTGTCGGGGATTGGGAACCCTTCGCGAGAATGTCCAAAGTTTCAGCGGGATTTCCAAAATGTTGAAAGGAACTCGAAACATGTCAACCTTGGTTTTGAGAATCTCTCCCGGAGTTTGAGAGATTTGGACGTGAAAGGGTACCAGTCTTGTCGGGGATTGGGAACCCTTCGCGAGAATGTCCAAAGTTTCAGCGGGATTTCCAAAATGTTGAAAGGAACTCGAAACATGTCAACCTTGGTTTTGAGAATCTCTCCCGGAGTTTGAGAGATTTGGACGTGAAAGGGTACCAGTCTTGTCGGGGATTGGGAACCCTTCGCGAGAATGTCCAAAGTTTCAGCGGGATTTCCAAAATGTTGAAAGGAACTCGAAACATGTCAACCTTGGTTTTGAGAATCTCTCCCGGAGTTTGAGAGATTTGGACGTGAAAGGGTACCAATCTTGTCGGGGATTGGGAACCCTTCGCGAGAATGTCCAAAGTTTCAGCGGGATTTCCAAAATGTTGAAAGGAACTCGAAACATGTCAACCTTGGTTTTGAGAATCTCTCCCGGAGTTTGAGAGATTTGGACGTGAAAGGGTACCAGTCTTGTCGGGGATTGGGAACCCTTCGCGAGAATGTCCAAAGTTTCAGCGGGATTTCCAAAATGTTGAAAGGAACTCGAAACATGTCAACCTTGGTTTTGAGAATCTCTCCCGGAGTTTGAGAGATTTGGACGTGAAAGGGTACCAGTCTTGTCGGGGATTGGGAACCCTTCGCGAGAATGTCCAAAGTTTCAGCGGGATTTCCAAACTGTTGAAAGGAACTCGAAACATGTCAACCTTGGTTTTGAGAATCTCTCCCGGAGTTTGAGAGATTTGGACGTGAAAGGGTACCAGTCTTGTCGGGGATTGGGAACCCTTTGCGAGAATGTCCAAAGTTTCAGCGGGATTTCCAAAATGTTGAAAGGAACTCGAAACATGTCAACCTTGGTTTTGAGAATCTCTCCCGGAGTTTGAGAGATTTGGACGTGAAAGGGTACCAGTCTTGTCGGGGATTGGGAACCCTTCGCGAGAATGTCCAAAGTTTCAGCGGGATTTCCAAAATGTTGAAAGGAACTCGAAACATGTCAACCTTGGTTTTGAGAATCTCTCCCGGAGTTTGAGAGATTTGGACGTGAAAGGGTACCAGTCTTGTCGGGGATTGGGAACCCTTCGCGAGAATGTCCAAAGTTTCAGCGGGATTTCCAAAATGTTGAAAGGAACTCGAAACATGTCAACCTTGGTTTTGAGAATCTCTCCCGGAGTTTGAGAGATTTGGACGTGAAAGGGTACCAGTCTTGTCGGGGATTGGGAACCCTTCGCGAGAATGTCCAAAGTTTCAGCGGGATTTCAAAATGTTGAAAGGAACTCGAAACATGTCAACCTTGGTTTTGAGAATCTCTCCCGGAGTTTGAGAGATTTGGACGTGAAAGGGTACCAATCTTGTCGGGGATTGGGAACCCTTCGCGAGAATGTCCAAAGTTTCAGCGGGATTTCCAAAATGTTGAAAGGAACTCGAAACATGTCAACCTTGGTTTTGAGAATCTCTCCCGGAGTTTGAGAGATTTGGACGTGAAAGGGTACCAATCTTGTCGGGGATTGAGAACCCTTCGCGAGAATGTCCAAAGTTTCAGCGGGATTTCCAAAATGTTGAAAGGAACTCGAAACATGTCAACCTTGGTTTTGAGAATCTCTCCTGGAGTTTGAGAGATTTGGACGTGAAAGGGTACCAGTCTTGTCGGGGATTTGAAACCCTTCGCGAGAATGTCCAAAGTTTCAGCGGGATTTCCAAAATGTTGAAAGGAACTCGAAACATGTCAACCTTGGTTTTGAGAATCTCTCCCGGAGTTTGAGAGATTTGGACGTGAAAGGGTACCAGTCTTGTCGGGGATTGGGAACCCTTCGCGAGAATGTCCAAAGTTTCAGCGGGATTTCCAAAATGTTGAAAGGAACTCGAAACATGTCAACCTTGGTTTTGAGAATCTCTCCCGGAGTTTGAGAGATTTGGACGTGAAAGGGTACCAGTCTTGTCGGGGATTGGGAACCCTTTGCGAGAATGTCCAAAGTTTCAGCGGGATTTCCAAAATGTTGAAAGGAACTCGAAACATGTCAACCTTGGTTTTGAGAATCTCTCCCGGAGTTTGAGAGATTTGGACGTGAAAGGGTACCAGTCTTGTCGGGGATTGGGAACCCTTCGTGAGAATGTCCAAAGTTTCAGCGGGATTTCCAAAATGTTGAAAGGAACTCGAAACATGTCAACCTTGGTTTTGAGAATCTCTCCCGGAGTTTGAGAGATTTGGACGTGAAAGGGTACCAGTCTTGTCGGGGATTGGGAACCCTTCGCGAGAATGTCCAAAGTTTCTGCGGGATTTCCAAAATGTTGAAAGGAACTCGAAACATGTCAACCTTGGTTTTGAGAATCTCTCCCGGAGTTTGAGAGATTTGGACGTGAAAGGGTACCAGTCTTGTCGGGGATTGGGAACCCTTTGCGAGAATGTCCAAAGTTTCAGCGGGATTTCCAAAATGTTGAAAGGAACTCGAAACATGTCAACTGACGCGACTGAGAGATGGGGACGCAACTTGATGCAAGCAAAGTGTCCAATTTATTTGCTCGATGAGCACCTTTTTATACATCAGAAGGCACACATGTCTTATTGCTGATTGGCTAATCACTTTGACAGACAGAAGGCTGGCTAAGCTGTGAACGTTGGTCAGTCAGTGTTCGCATGGCAACAAATCGGCCATTTCGTGGTTAATGCGTCTAACCAGTATTTACCAGCTGCTTCCCACCTCAGGGTGCAGGCACTGCTATTGTCCACAAGCTCCCCTCCTCCAAGTCCTGCCCGAGCACACCACACCTCGCAACTATTACAACACTTAACCTCACCAACACAGCAAACATATAGCAAACTAACTTATTAACTCCAAATACAAAAACTTAGCTTATCAACTCTAAATTCAGATAATCCACATCTCCCCCTTTTTTGTTTTAATTAACTGGTACCTCCCAAGGTCGGCGACCGACCAACTCGAGGACATCCTGTTTTACCAACAGTAGTACGGAGCTGTTAGTGATTCCTTTCTGACTTTGGTCCACATTAGTGCGAGGATCAATGTTGTGCAAATCAAAGCCAGTAGCTATGGGCTTTGCAATAATCACAATTAAAATAACAATTAAAACAACTATTCTTTTGCCCATTTTCGCAACCTCTGGAACAGAGTTCATTCAATTATTGATCGGTAGTGTCTTCTATATCAGTCGCAGGATCAGGACCAGAAATGTCTTCAGGAGACTGCTGTAGTGTCTCTCGGAGAGGTCTCACGTTTTTTTGCCGGAATCCAGCGAGGGCCTCTTTCTGTGGAAATACAAGCATAGCCTCTTCCCCATGTGACAAGGGGATAGGGTCCCATTATCTTACCTGTTTCTGGGTCCCGGATCAATACTGGCGGCTTAACCCTGGGTTCAAAAAGGTTGTTTGTGCTGAAATGGCGAACTACTGGAGGATTATTATCTAACAGAGAACAATTCAAAAAGTTAAAAACATATAAAGCTTTCTGTATTCGCTCCTCTGGCGTAGCAGCACCTATTCCTATTCCCCCTTTTTGTTTTAATAATAAGCGTTTTAAGGTTTGGTGAGAGCGTTCAATTAGAGCTTGACCCGTGGGAGAATGAGGGATGCCTGTGATGTGAGAAATTCCCCAAAAGGTAAAAAAGGTTTTCACTGATTGAGAGACATATGCAGGACCATTGTCTGTTTTAATTTGAGAGGGTACCCCTAGAGTGGCAAAAGCGCGCATCAGATGTCTTTGCACATCGCGTGCTTTTTCTCCTGTATGACAGGAGGCAAATAACATTCCCGAAAATGTGTCAACAGAGCAATGAATAAACTTTAAACGGCCAAATTCAGCAAAATGAGTAACATCTGTTTGCCAGAGTTGAAGACTCTGTAAACCTCTGGGGTTGACTCCTCCTGCTATGGAAGGAAAAGAGTGCCTTTGACAATCAGGACAGACCGCAATGATATTATGGGCTTGTTGTAAGGTAAGGTTAAATTGACGTTTTAAGCCTCCAGCATTTTGGTGAAAAAAGGAATGACTAAGCTTAGCTTGTGCTACACGGTCTGGTAATACCTGTACTGGTAACGTCAGCATGTCAGCCTGCCGGTTTCCTTCCGCGATAAAACCTGGTAAGGAAGTATGAGATCTAACATGCATAATGAAATAAGGATGAAGACGAGAGTCCAATAAGAAGATAAGTTCTTGCAACAAGTTAAACAGTGCCGCGTGAGAAACATCTCGTAATACAGAAGCCTTGGCTCGGCTAACAATTCCTGCAACATAAGCAGAATCAGTAATTATGTTAAGAGGAACAGACCATTTACGAAAAACTCTAACAACTGCAGACAATTCTACTATTTGAGGAGAACCTTGAACAGTTTTGACATCAGATTCCCACCATTGGTGTTGATCATCCCACCAAAGGATAACCGACTTGTGAGATCTCCCAGAGCCATCTGTGAAAACAGTAAGAGCCTGTAAAGGTTGGTCACTCCGCTTTGGAATAGGTAAAAGGTGAAAATCAACATTTAACAGTTTGTGAGAAGGCGGATGAGAAGTGAGTTGGCCTGCATAGCCAGTTAGAGCTATGCCTAGTGCATCTGATTGTTGTTGCAACCATTGCAGGTAAACACTTGTTACTGGCATACATATAAGGCTAAAGTCCGTGCCTGCCAGGGTAAGTAATCGCTGTCGAGCCCTGATAATTAAAGATGCAAACATCTCATGTTGTGTTGAAATAGTCTTTGTGGCTTGGTTAGGCAAAAAGATCCATTCAATGATCAGTAAAGGGTCCGTTTTCTGGCAGTCCCATTGGAAAATAAGCGCATGAGGCTGTCGAGCAGGATCAAGGATGATTAATTGAAAAGGTAATTCTGGTTCCCATCGATGTGCTTGTCTGGAGGTAATCGCTGCTGCAGCTTTATGCAAGGAAGCTATGGCTTCAGGACTGAGACTTCGTGGAGCGTTTAAGTCCGAGCTTCCTTTAAGCATTTCGAATAAGGGACTGAGATCTGCATTAGTGATTCCTAACAATGGTCTGACCCAATTGATTGTTCCTAGCAGTTTCTGTACATCATGCAAATTTTTTTATATTCACCTGTATTTGTAAAGGTTGCGGAGCAATAGTTTGAGCTCTTATACGCCATCCTAAGTATTTCCAAGGTGGTATTTTTTGAATTTTTTCTGGCGCAATACAGAGGTCTGCTGATTTTACAGCAGCCATGACAAGGGCTACGGCTTTCTCCATGATCTCATAGTGTTGTGCTACCACTAGAATGTCATCCATATAATGATATAACAATGCAGCAGGTACCACAATTCTGACAGGACTAAGTATTTTCGCCACATACCATTGACATATTGTAGGGCTATTTTTCATTCCCTGTGGTAGCACAACCCAATGATACCTTTGCAAAGGAGCTTGCATGTTGACGCTAGGGACCGAAAAGGCAAATTTAGGAGCATCATCCGGATGCAATGGAATGTTGAAAAAACAATCTTTGAGATCTATGATAGTTAAATGCCAATCTCGAGGGATCATGGTAGGTGACGGTAGCCCGGGTTGCAGGGCTCCCATGTCTTCCATAGCGCCATTAATTTTCCGGAGGTCATGGAGCAAACGCCACTTGCCATTCGGTTTTTTGATTACAAAAACAGGCGAGTTCCAGGGGCTAGTAGAAGGCACAATGTGTCCCATGGATAGCTGTTCCACAGCTAATTTGGGGTGAGCCCAATGATGTAGAAGGAGGCTCACAAGAAACTTCCACAGGTGTTTGTGGAGGCACGTCGTGGGGCGGCCCCGGCCCCGACGGCCTGGCCGGGCCGGGCCCGCCTGACGCGATGGTCTCAGAGGGGGCGTGTCTGGCTCGGGGCAGGGCAGAGGTGGAGCTGTAGGCGGAGGGCGGCACTCAGGGCCTGCCTCATCCGGACAGTCCCCTAGTTGCATTTCCGGTTTTTTGTCACATTGCCCCAGAGACTCAGAGCGGGAAACTTCCGGTTCTCTGCCCACCGACGGCAAAGCCTCGAGGCGGCGGCAGCACAACGACCGCGCCGAGGATCCCGCCCCACCAGCGATATTAGGAGGATCCTGTGCCGATACGGCTTCAAAAATTTTTCTCCAACTAGGGAGCATACGCTGCGCTTCCTCATTTCCTGAGGTGGCTGCATCCCATAACTTTACCCCCACATTGTCCCAAAGTTCACGCGAAAAAATTGAGGAGGTAGTCACCATAGGGACCGTAACTTGCACCCATTTAAGGATTAACTTAAGATCTTGTCCCGAAAGAATTTTTCTTCCCTGCTTTTTAAGTAGAGCTTTCATGTGCTCATAAACATCTCTTTTAAGAGCTCCTCTTCCCTGCTTTTCAGGCAGAGCTTTCGAGTGCTCACAAACATCTCTTTTAAGAGCTCCTCTTCCCTGCTTTTCAGGCAGAGCTTTCGAGTGCTCATAAACGTCTCTCTCAGGGGAACTCTCCTGATTCCCCATTTTCTAGTTTCCCGCAGCTCACCTCTCGTTCCAGACGGGGGTGATTGATTCGCCGGCCGGCTTTTTTCAGCAGCACTCCAAGTTCTGCGGGACGTCGCGACCTGCCACCTTGCCCTGGGCTGCCTCCAGGCAGGCGGTTATCTGACCTGCGTTCCTGTCACGGACGATCACGTCGGAGATCACCAATTTGACGCGACTGAGAGATGGGGACGCAACTTGATGCAAGCAAAGTGTCCAATTTATTTGCTCGATGAGCACCTTTTTATACATCAGAAGGCACACATGTCTTATTGCTGATTGGCTAATCACTTTGACAGACAGAAGGCTGGCTAAGGTGTGAACGTTGGTCAGTCAGTGTTCGCATGGCAACAAATCGGCCATTTCGTGGTTAATGCGTCTAACCAGTATTTACCAGCTGCTTCCCACCTCAGGGTGCAGGCACTGCTATTGTCCACAAGCTCCCCTCCTCCAAGTCCTGCCCGAGCACACCACACCTCGCAACTATTACAAAACTTAACCTCACCAACACAGCAAACATATAGCAAACTAACTTATTAACACCAAATACAAAAACTTAGCTTATCAACTCTAAATTCAGATAATCCACAGTCAACCTTGGTTTTGAGAATCTCTCCCGGAGTTTGAGAGATTTGGACGTGAAAGGGTACCAATCTTGTCGGGGATTGGGAACCCTTTGCGAGAATGTCCAAAGTTTCAGCGGGATTTCCAAAATGTTGAAAGGAACTCGAAACATGTCAACCTTGGTTTTGAGAATCTCTCCCGGAGTTTGAGAGATCTGGACGTGAAAGGGTACCAATCTTGTCGGGGATTGGGAACCCTTCGCGAGAATGTCCAAAGCTTCAGCGGGATTTCCAAAATGTTGAAAGGAACTCGAAACATGTCAACCTTGGTTTTGAGAATCTCTCCCGGAGTTTGAGAGATTTGGACGTGAAAGGGTACCAGTCTTGTCGGGGATTGGGAACCCTTCGCGAGAATGTCCAAAGTTTCAGCGGGATTTCCAAAATGTTGAAAGGAACTCGAAACATGTCAACCTTGGTTTTGAGAATCTCTCCCGGAGTTTGAGAGATTTGGACGTGAAAGGGTACCAGTCTTGTCGGGGATTGGGAACCCTTCGCGAGAATGTCCAAAGTTTCAGCGGGATTTCCAAAATGTTGAAAGGAACTCGAAACATGTCAACCTTGGTTTTGAGAATCTCTCCCGGAGTTTGAGAGATTTGGACGTGAAAGGGTACCAGTCTTGTCGGGGATTGGGAACCCTTCGCGAGAATGTCCAAAGTTTCAGCGGGATTTCCAAAATGTTGAAAGGAACTCGAAACATGTCAACCTTGGTTTTGAGAATCTCTCCCGGAGTTTGAGAGATTTGGACGTGAAAGGGTACCAGTCTTGTCGGGGATTGGGAACCCTTCGCGAGAATGTCCAAAGTTTCAGCGGGATTTCCAAAATGTTGAAAGGAACTCGAAACATGTCAACCTTGGTTTTGAGAATCTCTCCCGGAGTTTGAGAGATTTGGACGTGAAAGGGTACCAGTCTTGTCGGGGATTGGGAACCCTTCGCGAGAATGTCCAAAGTTTCAGCGGGATTTCCAAAATGTTGAAAGGAACTCGAAACATGTCAACCTTGGTTTTGAGAATCTCTCCCGGAGTTTGAGAGATTTGGACGTGAAAGGGTACCAGTCTTGTCGGGGATTGGGAACCCTTCGCGAGAATGTCCAAAGTTTCAGCGGGATTTCCAAAATGTTGAAAGGAACTCGAAACATGTCAACCTTGGTTTTGAGAATCTCTCCCGGAGTTTGAGAGATTTGGACGTGAAAGGGTACCAGTCTTGTCGGGGATTGGGAACCCTTTGCGAGAATGTCCAAAGTTTCAGCGGGATTTCCAAAATGTTGAAAGGAACTCGAAACATGTCAACCTTGGTTTTGAGAATCTCTCCCGGAGTTTGAGAGATTTGGACGTGAAAGGGTACCAATCTTGTCGGGGATTGGGAACCCTTCGCGAGAATGTCCAAAGTTTCAGCGGGATTTCCAAAATGTTGAAAGGAACTCGAAACATGTCAACCTTGGTTTTGAGAATCTCTCCCGGAGTTTGAGAGATTTGGACGTGAAAGGGTACCAGTCTTGTCGGGGATTGGGAACCCTTCGCGAGAATGTCCAAAGTTTCAGCGGGATTTCCAAAATGTTGAAAGGAACTCGAAACATGTCAACCTTGGTTTTGAGAATCTGTCCCGGATTTTGAGAGATTTGGACGTGAAAGGGTACCAGTCTTGTCGGGGATTGGGAACCCTTCGCGAGAATGTCCAAAGTTTCAGCGGGATTTCCAAAATGTTGAAAGGAACTCGAAACATGTCAACCTTGGTTTTGAGAATCTCTCCCGGAGTTTGAGAGATTTGGACGTGAAAGGGTACCAGTCTTGTCGGGGATTGGGAACCCTTCGCGAGAATGTCCAAAGTTTCAGCGGGATTTCCAAAATGTTGAAAGGAACTCGAAACATGTCAACCTTGGTTTTGAGAATCTCTCCCGGAGTTTGAGAGATCTGGACGTGAAAGGGTACCAATCTTGTCGGGGATTGGGAACCCTTCGCGAGAATGTCCAAAGTTTCAGCGGGATTTCCAAAATGTTGAAAGGAACTCGAAACATGTCAACCTTGGTTTTGAGAATCTCTCCCGGAGTTTGAGAGATTTGGACGTGAAAGGGTACCAATCTTGTCGGGGATTGGGAACCCTTCGCGAGAATGTCCAAAGTTTCAGCGGGATTTCCAAAATGTTGAAAGGAACTCGAAACATGTCAACCTTGGTTTTGAGAATCTCTCCCGGAGTTTGAGAGATTTGGACGTGAAAGGGTACCAGTCTTGTCGGGGATTGGGAACCCTTCGCGAGAATGTCCAAAGTTTCAGCGGGATTTCCAAAATGTTGAAAGGAACTCGAAACATGTCAACCTTGGTTTTGAGAATCTCTCCCGGAGTTTGAGAGATTTGGACGTGAAAGGGTACCAGTCTTGTCGGGGATTGGGAACCCTTCGCGAGAATGTCCAAAGTTTCAGCGGGATTTCCAAAATGTTGAAAGGAACTCGAAACATGTCAACCTTGGTTTTGAGAATCTCTCCCGGAGTTTGAGAGATTTGGACGTGAAAGGGTACCAGTCTTGTCGGGGATTGGGAACCCTTCGCGAGAATGTCCAAAGTTTCAGCGGGATTTCCAAAATGTTGAAAGGAACTCGAAACATGTCAACATTGGTTTTGAGAATCTCTCCCGGAGTTTGAGAGATTTGGACGTGAAAGGGTACCAGTCTTGTCGGGGATTGGGAACCCTTCGCGAGAATGTCCAAAGTTTCAGCGGGATTTCCAAAATGTTGAAAGGAACTCGAAACATGTCAACCTTGGTTTTGAGAATCTCTCCCGGAGTTTGAGAGATCTGGACGTGAAAGGGTACCAATCTTGTCGGGGATTGGGAACCCTTCGCGAGAATGTCCAAAGTTTCAGCGGGATTTCCAAAATGTTGAAAGGAACTCGAAACATGTCAACCTTGGTTTTGAGAATCTCTCCCGGAGTTTGAGAGATTTGGACGTGAAAGGGTACCAATCTTGTCGGGGATTGGGAACCCTTCGCGAGAATGTCCAAAGTTTCAGCGGGATTTCCAAAATGTTGAAAGGAACTCGAAACATGTCAACCTTGGTTTTGAGAATCTCTCCCGGAGTTTGAGAGATTTGGACGTGAAAGGGTACCAGTCTTGTCGGGGATTGGGAACCCTTCGCGAGAATGTCCAAAGTTTCAGCGGGATTTCCAAAATGTTGAAAGGAACTCGAAACATGTCAACCTTGGTTTTGAGAATCTCTCCCGGAGTTTGAGAGATTTGGACGTGAAAGGGTACCAGTCTTGTCGGGGATTGGGAACCCTTCGCGAGAATGTCCAAAGTTTCAGCGGGATTTCCAAAATGTTGAAAGGAACTCGAAAAATGTCAACCTTGGTTTTGAGAATCTCTCCCGGAGTTTGAGAGATTTGGACGTGAAAGGGTACCAGTCTTGTCGGGGATTGGGAACCCTTCGCCAGAATGTCCAAAGTTTCAGCGGGATTTCCAAAATGTTGAAAGGAACTCGAAACATGTCAACCTTGGTTTTGAGAATCTCTCCCGGAGTTTGAGAGATTTGGACGTGAAAGGGTACCAGTCTTGTCGGGGATTGGGAACCCTTCGCGAGAATGTCCAAAGTTTCAGCGGGATTTCCAAAATGTTGAAAGGAACTCGAAACATGTCAACCTTGGTTTTGAGAATCTCTCCCGGAGTTTGAGAGATCTGGACGTGAAAGGGTACCAGTCTTGTCGGGGATTGGGAACCCTTCGCGAGAATGTCCAAAGTTTCAGCGGGATTTCCAAAATGTTGAAAGGAACTCGAAACATGTCAACCTTGGTTTTGAGAATCTGTCCCGGAGTTTGAGAGATTTGGACGTGAAAGGGTACCAGTCTTGTCGGGGATTGGGAACCCTTCGCCAGAATGTCCAAAGTTTCAGCGGGATTTCCAAAATGTTGAAAGGAACTCGAAACATGTCAACCTTGGTTTTGAGAATCTGTCCCGGAGTTTGAGAGATTTGGACGTGAAAGGGTACCAGTCTTGTCGGGGATTGGGAACCCTTCGCGAGAATGTCCAAAGTTTCAGCGGGATTTCCAAAATGTTGAAAGGAACTCGAAACATGTCAACCTTGGTTTTGAGAATCTCTCCCGGAGTTTGAGAGATTTGGACGTGAAAGGGTACCAATCTTGTTGGGGATTGGGAACCCTTCGCGAGAATGTCCAAAGTTTCAGCGGGATTTCCAAAATGTTGAAAGGAACTCGAAACATGTCAACCTTGGTTTTGAGAATCTCTCCCGGAGTTTGAGAGATTTGGCCGTGAAAGGGTACCAGTCTTGTCGGGGTTTGGGAACCCTTCGCGAGAATGTCCAAAGTTTCAGCGGGATTTCCAAAATGTTGAAAGGAACTCGAAACATGTCAACCTTGGTTTTGAGAATCTCTCCCGGAGTTTGAGAGATTTGGCCGTGAAAGGGTACCAGTCTTGTCGGGGATTGGGAACCCTTCGCGAGAATGTCCAAAGTTTCAGCGGGATTTCCAAAATGTTGAAAGGAACTCGAAACATGTCAACCTTGGTTTTGAGAATCTCTCCCGGAGTTTGAGACATCTGGACGTGAAAGGGTACCAATCTTGTCGGGGATTGGGAACCCTTCGCGAGAATGTCCAAAGTTTCATCGGGATTTCCAAAATGTTAAAAGGAAATCAAAACATGTCAACCTTGGTTTTGAGAATCTCTCCCGGAGTTTGAGAGATTTGGACGTGAAAGGGTACCAATCTTGTCGGGGATTGGGAACCCTTCGCGAGAATGTCCAAAGTTTCAGCGGGATTTCCAAAATGTTGAAAGGAACTCGAAACATGTCAACCTTGGTTTTGAGAATCTCTCCCGGAGTTTGAGAGATTTGGACGTGAAAGGGTACCAGTCTTGTCGGGGATTGGGAACCCTTCGCGAGAATGTCCAAAGTTTCAGCGGGATTTCCAAAATGTTGAAAGGAACTCGAAACATGTCAACCTTGGTTTTGAGAATCTGTCCCGGAGTTTGAGAGATTTGGACGTGAAAGGGTACCAGTCTTGTCGGGGATTGGGAACCCTTCGCCAGAATGTCCAAAGTTTCAGCGGGATTTCCAAAATGTTGAAAGGAACTCGAAACATGTCAACCTTGGTTTTGAGAATCTCTCCCGGAGTTTGAGAGATTTGGACGTGAAAGGGTACCAATCTTGTCGGGGATTGGGAACCCTTCGCGAGAATGTCCAAAGTTTCAGCGGGATTTCCAAAATGTTGAAAGGAACTCGAAACATGTCAACCTTGGTTTTGAGAATCTCTCCCGGAGTTTGAGAGATTTGGACGTGAAAGGGTACCAATCTTGTTGGGGATTGGGAACCCTTCGCGAGAATGTCCAAAGTTTCAGCGGGATTTCCAAAATGTTGAAAGGAACTCGAAACATGTCAACCTTGGTTTTGAGAATCTCTCCCGGAGTTTGAGATATTTGGCCGTGAAAGTGTACCAGTCTTGTCGGGGATTGGGAACCCTTTGCGAGAATGTCCAAAGTTTCAGCGGGATTTCCAAAATGTTGAAAGGAACTCGAAACATGTCAACCTTGGTTTTGAGAATCTCTCCCGGAGTTTGAGAGATTTGGACGTGAAAGGGTACCAGTCTTGTCGGGGATTGGGAACCCTTCGCGAGAATGTCCAAAGTTTCAGCGGGATTTCCAAAATGTTGAAAGGAACTCGAAACATGTCAACCTTGGTTTTGAGAATCTCTCCCGGAGTTTGAGAGATTTGGACGTGAAAGGGTACCAGTCTTGTCGGGGATTGGGAACCCTTTGCGAGAATGTCCAAAGTTTCAGCGGGATTTCCAAAATGTTGAAAGGAACTCGAAACATGTCAACCTTGGTTTTGAGAATCTCTCCCGGAGTTTGATAGATTTGGACGTGAAAGGGTACCAGTCTTGTCGGGGATTGGGAACCCTTCGCGAGAATGTCCAAAGTTTCAGCGGGATTTCCAAAATGTTGAAAGGAACTCGAAACATGTCAACCTTGGTTTTGAGAATCTCTCCCGGAGTTTGAGAGATTTGGACGTGAAAGGGTACCAGTCTTGTCGGGGATTGGGAACCCTTCGCGAGAATGTCCAAAGTTTCAGCGGGATTTCCAAAATGTTGAAAGGAACTCGAAACATGTCAACCTTGGTTTTGAGAATCTGTCCCGGATTTTGAGAGATTTGGACGTGAAAGGGTACCAGTCTTGTCGGGGATTGGGAACCCTTCGCGAGAATGTCCAAAGTTTCAGGGGGATTTCCAAAATGTTGAAAGGAACTCGAAACATGTCAACCTTGGTTTTGAGAATCTCTCCCGGAGTTTGAGAGATTTGGACGTGAAAGGGTACCAGTCTTGTCGGGGATTGGGAACCCTTCGCGAGAATGTCCAAAGTTTCAGCGGGATTTCCAAAATGTTGAAAGGAACTCGAAACATGTCAACCTTGGTTTTGAGAATCTCTCCCGGAGTTTGAGAGATCTGGACGTGAAAGGGTACCAATCTTGTCGGGGATTGGGAACCCTTCGCGAGAATGTCCAAAGTTTCATCGGGATTTCCAAAATGTTAAAAGGAACTCGAAACATGTCAACCTTGGTTTTGAGAATCTGTCCCGGAGTTTGAGAGATTTGGACGTGAAAGGGTACCAATCTTGTCGGGGATTGGGAACCCTTCGCGAGAATGTCCAAAGTTTCAGCGGGATTTCCAAAATGTTGAAAGGAACTCGAAACATGTCAACCTTGGTTTTGAGAATCTCTCCCGGAGTTTGAGAGATTTGGACGTGAAAGGGTACCAATCTTGTTGGGGATTGGGAACCCTTCGCGAGAATGTCCAAAGTTTCAGCGGGATTTCCAAAATGTTGAAAGGAACTCGAAACATGTCAACCTTGGTTTTGAGAATCTCTCCCGGAGTTTGAGAGATTTGGCCGTGAAAGTGTACCAGTCTTGTCGGGGATTGGGAACCCTTTGCGAGAATGTCCAAAGTTTCAGCGGGATTTCCAAAATGTTGAAAGGAACTCGAAACATGTCAACCTTGGTTTTGAGAATCTCTCCCGGAGCTTGAGAGATTTGGACGTGAAAGGGTACCAGTCTTGTCGGGGATTCGGAACCCTTCGCGAGAATGTCCAAAGTTTCAGCGGGATTTCCAAAATGTTGAAAGGAACTCGAAACATGTCAACCTTGGTTTTGAGAATCTCTCCCGGAGTTTGATAGATTTGGACGTGAAAGGGTACCAATCTTGTCGGGGATTGGGAACCCTTCGCGAGAATGTCCAAAGTTTCAGCGGGATTTCCAAAATGTTGAAAGGAACTCGAAACATGTCAACCTTGGTTTTGAGAATCTCTCCCGGAGTTTGAGAGATTTGTACGTGAAAGGGTACCAATCTTGTTGGGGATTGGGAACCCTTCGCGAGAATGTCCAAAGTTTCAGCGGGATTTCCAAAATGTTGAAAGGAACTCGAAACATGTCAACCTTGGTTTTGAGAATCTCTCCCGGAGTTTGAGAGATTTGGCCGTGAAAGTGTACCAGTCTTGTCGGGGATTGGGAACCCTTTGCGAGAATGTCCAAAGTTTCAGCGGGATTTCCAAAATGTTGAAAGGAACTCGAAACATGTCAACCTTGGTTTTGAGAATCTCTCCCGGAGTTTGAGAGATTTGGACGTGAAAGGGTACCAGTCTTGTCGGGGATTGGGAACCCTTCGCGAGAATGTCCAAAGTTTCAGCGGGATTTCCAAAATGTTGAGAGGAACTCGAAACATGTCAACCTTGGTTTTGAGAATCTCTCCCGGAGTTTGAGAGATTTGGACGTGAAAGGGTACCAGTCTTGTCGGGGATTGGGAACCCTTTGCGAGAATGTCCAAAGTTTCAGCGGGATTTCCAAAATGTTGAAAGGAACTCGAAACATGTCAACCTTGGTTTTGAGAATCTCTCCCGGAGTTTGAGAGATTTGGACGTGAAAGGGTACCAATCTTGTCGGGGATTTGGAACCCTTCGCGAGAATGTCCAAAGTTTCAGCGGGATTTCCAAAATGTTGAAAGGAACTCGAAACATGTCAACCTTGGTTTTGAGAATCTCTCCCGGAGTTTGAGAGATTTGGACGTGAAAGGGTACCAGTCTTGTCGGGGATTGGGAACCCTTCGCGAGAATGTCCAAAGTTTCAGCGGGATTTCCAAAATGTTGAAAGGAACTCGAAACATGTCAACCTTGGTTTTGAGAATCTGTCCCGGATTTTGAGAGATTTGGACGTGAAAGGGTACCAGTCTTGTCGGGGATTGGGAACCCTTCGCGAGAATGTCCAAAGTTTCAGCGGGATTTCCAAAATGTTGAAAGGAACTCGAAACATGTCAACCTTGGTTTTGAGAATCTCTCCCGGAGTTTGAGAGATTTGGACGTGAAAGGGTACCAGTCTTGTCGGGGATTGGGAACCCTTCGCGAGAATGTCCAAAGTTTCAGCGGGATTTCCAAAATGTTGAAAGGAACTCGAAACATGTCAACCTTGGTTTTGAGAATCTCTCCCGGAGTTTGAGAGATCTGGACGTGAAAGGGTACCAATCTTGTCGGGGATTGGGAACCCTTCGCGAGAATGTCCAAAGTTTCATCGGGATTTCCAAAATGTTAAAAGGAACTCGAAACATGTCAACCTTGGTTTTGAGAATCTCTCCCGGAGTTTGAGAGATTTGGACGTGAAAGGGTACCAATCTTGTCGGGGATTGGGAACCCTTCGCGAGAATGTCCAAAGTTTCAGCGGGATTTCCAAAATGTTGAAAGGAACTCGAAACATGTCAACCTTGGTTTTGAGAATCTCTCCCGGAGTTTGAGAGATTTGGACGTGAAAGGGTACCAATCTTGTTGGGGATTGGGAACCCTTCGCGAGAATGTCCAAAGTTTCAGCGGGATTTCCAAAATGTTGAAAGGAACTCGAAACATGTCAACCTTGGTTTTGAGAATCTCTCCCGGAGTTTGAGAGATTTGGCCGTGAAAGTGTACCAGTCTTGTCGGGGATTGGGAACCCTTTGCGAGAATGTCCAAAGTTTCAGCGGGATTTCCAAAATGTTGAAAGGAACTCGAAACATGTCAACCTTGGTTTTGAGAATCTCTCCCGGAGTTTGAGAGATTTGGACGTGAAAGGGTACCAGTCTTGTCGGGGATTCGGAACCCTTCGCGAGAATGTCCAAAGTTTCAGCGGGATTTCCAAAATGTTGAAAGGAACTCGAAACATGTCAACCTTGGTTTTGAGAATCTCTCCCGGAGTTTGAGAGATTTGGACGTGAAAGGGTACCAATCTTGTCGGGGATTGGGAACCCTTCGCGAGAATGTCCAAAGTTTCAGCGGGATTTCCAAAATGTTGAAAGGAACTCGAAACATGTCAACCTTGGTTTTGAGAATCTCTCCCGGAGTTTGATAGATTTGGACGTGAAAGGGTACCAATCTTGTCGGGGATTGGGAACCCTTTGCGAGAATGTCCAAAGTTTCAGCGGGATTTCCAAAATGTTGAAAGGAACTCGAAACATGTCAACCTTGGTTTTGAGAATCTCTCCCGGAGTTTGAGAGATTTGGACGTGAAAGGGTACCAGTCTTGTCGGGGATTGGGAACCCTTCGCGAGAATGTCCAAAGTTTCAGCGGGATTTCCAAAATGTTGAGAGGAACTCGAAACATGTCAACCTTGGTTTTGAGAATCTCTCCCGGAGTTTGAGAGATTTGGACGTGAAAGGGTACCAGTCTTGTCGGGGATTGGGAACCCTTCGCGAGAATGTCCAAAGTTTCAGCGGGATTTCCAAAATGTTGAAAGGAACTCGAAACATGTCAACCTTGGTTTTGAGAATCTCTCCCGGAGTTTGAGAGATTTGGACGTGAAAGGGTACCAGTCTTGTCGGGGATTGGGAACCCTTCGCGAGAATGTCCAAAGTTTCAGCGGGATTTCCAAAATGTTGAAAGGAACTCGAAACATGTCAACCTTGGTTTTGAGAATCTCTCCCGGAGTTTGAGAGATTTGGACGTGAAAGGGTACCAGTCTTGTCGGGGATTGGGAACCCTTTGCGAGAATGTCCAAAGTTTCAGCGGGATTTCCAAAATGTTGAAAGGAACTCGAAACATGTCAACCTTGGTTTTGAGAATCTCTCCCGGAGTTTGAGAGATTTGGACGTGAAAGGGTACCAGTCTTGTCGGGGATTGGGAACCCTTCGCGAGAATGTCCAAAGTTTCAGCGGGATTTCCAAAATGTTGAGAGGAACTCGAAACATGTCAACCTTGGTTTTGAGAATCTCTCCCGGAGTTTGAGAGATTTGGACGTGAAAGGGTACCAGTCTTGTCGGGGATTGGGAACCCTTCGCGAGAATGTCCAAAGTTTCAGCGGGATTTCCAAAATGTTGAAAGGAACTCGAAACATGTCAACCTTGGTTTTGAGAATCTCTCCCGGAGTTTGAGAGATTTGGACGTGAAAGGGTACCAGTCTTGTCGGGGATTGGGAACCCTTCGCGAGAATGTCCAAAGTTTCAGCGGGATTTCCAAAATGTTGAAAGGAACTCGAAACATGTCAACCTTGGTTTTGAGAATCTGTCCCGGATTTTGAGAGATTTGGACGTGAAAGGGTACCAGTCTTGTCGGGGATTGGGAACCCTTCGCGAGAATGTCCAAAGTTTCAGCGGGATTTCCAAAATGTTGAGAGGAACTCGAAACATGTCAACCTTGGTTTTGAGAATCTCTCCCGGAGTTTGAGAGATTTGGACGTGAAAGGGTACCAGTCTTGTCGGGGATTGGGAACCCTTCGCGAGAATGTCCAAAGTTTCAGCGGGATTTCCAAAATGTTGAAAGGAACTCGAAACATGTCAACCTTGGTTTTGAGAATCTCTCCCGGAGTTTGAGAGATCTGGACGTGAAAGGGTACCAATCTTGTCGGGGATTGGGAACCCTTCGCGAGAATGTCCAAAGTTTCATCGGGATTTCCAAAATGTTAAAAGGAACTCGAAACATGTCAACCTTGGTTTTGAGAATCTCTCCCGGAGTTTGAGAGATTTGGACGTGAAAGGGTACCAATCTTGTCGGGGATTGGGAATCCTTCGCGAGAATGTCCAAAGTTTCAGCGGGATTTCCAAAATGTTGAAAGGAACTCGAAACATGTCAACCTTGGTTTTGAGAATCTCTCCCGGAGTTTGAGAGATTTGGCCGTGAAAGTGTACCAGTCTTGTCGGGGATTGGGAACCCTTTGCGAGAATGTCCAAAGTTTCAGCGGGATTTCCAAAATGTTGAAAGGAACTCGAAACATGTCAACCTTGGTTTTGAGAATCTCTCCCGGAGTTTGAGAGATTTGGACGTGAAAGGGTACCAGTCTTGTCGGGGATTCGGAACCCTTCGCGAGAATGTCCAAAGTTTCAGCGGGATTTCCAAAATGTTGAAAGGAACTCGAAAAATGTCAACCTTGGTTTTGAGAATCTCTCCCGGAGTTTGAGAGATTTGGACGTGAAAGGGTACCAATCTTGTCGGGGATTGGGAACCCTTCGCGAGAATGTCCAAAGTTTCAGCGGGATTTCCAAAATGTTGAAAGGAACTCGAAACATGTCAACCTTGGTTTTGAGAATCTCTCCCGGAGTTTGATAGATTTGGACGTGAAAGGGTACCAATCTTGTCGGGGATTGGGAACCCTTTGCGAGAATGTCCAAAGTTTCAGCGGGATTTCCAAAATGTTGAAAGGAACTCGAAACATGTCAACCTTGGTTTTGAGAATCTCTCCCGGAGTTTGAGAGATTTGGACGTGAAAGGGTACCAGTCTTGTCGGGGATTGGGAACCCTTCGCGAGAATGTCCAAAGTTTCAGCGGGATTTCCAAAATGTTGAGAGGAACTCGAAACATGTCAACCTTGGTTTTGAGAATCTCTCCCGGAGTTTGAGAGATTTGGACGTGAAAGGGTACCAGTCTTGTCGGGGATTGGGAACCCTTCGCGAGAATGTCCAAAGTTTCAGCGGGATTTCCAAAATGTTGAAAGGAACTCGAAACATGTCAACCTTGGTTTTGAGAATCTCTCCCGGAGTTTGAGAGATTTGGACGTGAAAGGGTACCAATCTTGTCGGGGATTGGGAACCCTTCGCCAGAATGTCCAAAGTTTCAGCGGGATTTCCAAAATGTTGAAAGGAACTCGAAACATGTCAACCTTGGTTTTGAGAATCTCTCCCGGAGTTTGAGAGATTTGGACGTGAAAGGGTACCAGTCTTGTCGGGGATTGGGAACCCTTCGCGAGAATGTCCAAAGTTTCAGCGGGATTTCCAAAATGTTGAAAGGAACTCGAAACATGTCAACCTTGGTTTTGAGAATCTGTCCCGGATTTTGAGAGATTTGGACGTGAAAGGGTACCAGTCTTGTCGGGGATTGGGAACCCTTCGCGAGAATGTCCAAAGTTTCAGCGGGATTTCCAAAATGTTGAAAGGAACTCGAAACATGTCAACCTTGGTTTTGAGAATCTCTCCCGGAGTTTGAGAGATTTGGACGTGAAAGGGTACCAGTCTTGTCGGGGATTGGGAACCCTTCGCGAGAATGTCCAAAGTTTCAGCGGGATTTCCAAAATGTTGAAAGGAACTCGAAACATGTCAACCTTGGTTTTGAGAATCTCTCCCGGAGTTTGAGAGATCTGGACGTGAAAGGGTACCAGTCTTGTCGGGGATTGGGAACCCTTCGCGAGAATGTCCAAAGTTTCAGCGGGATTTCCAAAATGTTGAAAGGAACTCGAAACATGTCAACCTTGGTTTTGAGAATCTGTCCCGGATTTTGAGAGATTTGGACGTGAAAGGGTACCAGTCTTGTCGGGGATTGGGAACCCTTTGCGAGAATGTCCAAAGTTTCAGCGGGATTTCCAAAATGTTGAAAGGAACTCGAAACATGTCAACCTTGGTTTTGAGAATCTCTCCCGGAGTTTGAGAGATTTGGACGTGAAAGGGTACCAGTCTTGTCGGGGATTGGGAACCCTTCGCGAGAATGTCCAAAGTTTCAGTGGGATTTCCAAAATGTTGAAAGGAACTCGAAACATGTCAACCTTGGTTTTGAGAATCTCTCCCGGAGTTTGAGAGATTTGGACGTGAAAGGGTACCAATCTTGTTGGGGATTGGGAACCCTTCGCGAGAATGTCCAAAGTTTCAGCGGGATTTCCAAAATGTTGAAAGGAACTCGAAACATGTCAACCTTGGTTTTGAGAATCTCTCCCGGAGTTTGAGAGATTTGGCCGTGAAAGGGTACCAGTCTTGTCGGGGTTTGGGAACCCTTCGCGAGAATGTCCAAAGTTTCAGCGGGATTTCCAAAATATTGAAAGGAACTCGAAAAATGTCAACCTTGGTTTTGAGAATCTCTCCCGGAGTTTGAGAGATTTGGACGTGAAAGGGTACCAATCTTGTCGGGGATTGGGAACCCTTCGCGAGAATGTCCAAAGTTTCAGCGGGATTTCCAAAATGTTGAAAGGAACTCGAAACATGTCAAACTTGGTTTTGAGAATCTCTCCCGGAGTTTGATAGATTTGGACGTGAAAGGGTACCAATCTTGTCGGGGATTGGGAACCCTTTGCGAGAATGTCCAAAGTTTCAGCGGGATTTCCAAAATGTTGAAAGGAACTCGAAACATGTCAACCTTGGTTTTGAGAATCTCTCCCGGAGTTTGAGAGATTTGGACGTGAAAGGGTACCAGTCTTGTCGGGGATTGGGAACCCTTCGCGAGAATGTCCAAAGTTTCAGCGGGATTTCCAAAATGTTGAAAGGAACTCGAAACATGTCAACCTTGGTTTTGAGAATCTCTCCCGGAGTTTGAGAGATTTGGACGTGAAAGGGTACCAGTCTTGTCGGGGATTGGGAACCCTTTGCGAGAATGTCCAAAGTTTCAGCGGGATTTCCAAAATGTTGAAAGGAACTCGAAACATGTCAACCTTGGTTTTGAGAATCTCTCCCGGAGTTTGAGAGATTTGGACGTGAAAGGGTACCAGTCTTGTCGGGGATTGGGAACCCTTCGCGAGAATGTCCAAAGTTTCAGCGGGATTTCCAAAATGTTGAAAGGAACTCGAAACATGTCAACCTTGGTTTTGAGAATCTCTCCCGGAGTTTGAGAGATTTGGACGTGAAAGGGTACCAGTCTTGTCGGGGATTGGGAACCCTTCGCGAGAATGTCCAAAGTTTCAGCGGGATTTCCAAAATGTTGAAAGGAACTCGAAACATGTCAACCTTGGTTTTGAGAATCTCTCCCGGAGTTTGAGAGATTTGGACGTGAAAGGGTACCAATCTTGTCGGGGATTGGGAACCCTTCGCGAGAATGTCCAAAGTTTCAGCGGGATTTCCAAAATGTTGAAAGGAACTCGAAACATGTCAACCTTGGTTTTGAGAATCTCTCCCGGAGTTTGAGAGATTTGGACGTGAAAGGGTACCAGTCTTGTCGGGGATTGGGAACCCTTCGCGAGAATGTCCAAAGTTTCAGCGGGATTTCCAAAATGTTGAAAGGAACTCGAAACATGTCAACCTTGGTTTTGAGAATCTGTCCCGGATTTTGAGAGATTTGGACGTGAAAGGGTACCAGTCTTGTCGGGGATTGGGAACCCTTCGCGAGAATGTCCAAAGTTTCAGCGGGATTTCCAAAATGTTGAAAGGAACTCGAAAAATGTCAACCTTGGTTTTGAGAATCTCTCCCGGAGTTTGAGAGATTTGGACGTGAAAGGGTACCAATCTTGTCGGGGATTGGGAACCCTTCGCGAGAATGTCCAAAGTTTCAGCGGGATTTCCAAAATGTTGAAAGGAACTCGAAACATGTCAACCTTGGTTTTGAGAATCTCTCCCGGAGTTTGAGAGATTTGGACGTGAAAGGGTACCAATCTTGTCGGGGATTGGGAACCCTTTGCGAGAATGTCCAAAGTTTCAGCGGGATTTCCAAAATGTTGAAAGGAACTCGAAACATGTCAACCTTGGTTTTGAGAATCTCTCCCGGAGTTTGAGAGATTTGGACGTGAAAGGGTACCAGTCTTGTCGGGGATTGGGAACCCTTCGCGAGAATGTCCAAAGTTTCAGCGGGATTTCCAAAATGTTGAAAGGAACTCGAAACATGTCAACCTTGGTTTTGAGAATCTCTCCCGGAGTTTGAGAGATTTGGACGTGAAAGGGTACCAGTCTTGTCGGGGATTGGGAACCCTTCGCGAGAATGTCCAAAGTTTCAGCGAGATTTCCAAAATGTTGAAAGGAACTCGAAACATGTCAACCTTGGTTTTGAGAATCTGTCCCGGATTTTGAGAGATTTGGACGTGAAAGGGTACCAGTCTTGTCGGGGATTGGGAACCCTTCGCGAGAATGTCCAAAGTTTCAGCGGGATTTCCAAAATGTTGAAAGGAACTCGAAACATGTCAACCTTGGTTTTGAGAATCTCTCCCGGAGTTTGAGAGATTTGGACGTGAAAGGGTACCAGTCTTGTCGGGGATTGGGAACCCTTCGCGATAATGTCCAAAGTTTCAGCGGGATTTCCAAAATGTTGAAAGGAACTCGAAACATGTCAACCTTGGTTTTGAGAATCTCTCCCGGAGTTTGAGAGATCTGGACGTGAAAGGGTACCAGTCTTGTCGGGGATTGGGAACCCTTCGCGAGAATGTCCAAAGTTTCAGCGGGATTTCCAAAATGTTGAAAGGAACTCGAAACATGTCAACCTTGGTTTTGAGAATCTCTCCCGGAGTTTGAGAGATTTGGACGTGAAAGGGTACCAATCTTGTCGGGGATTGGGAACCCTTCGCGAGAATGTCCAAAGTTTCAGCGGGATTTCCAAAATGTTGAAAGGAACTCGAAACATGTCAACCTTGGTTTTGAGAATCTCTCCCGGAGTTTGAGAGATTTGGACGTGAAAGGGTACCAGTCTTGTCGGGGATTGGGAACCCTTTGCGAGAATGTCCAAAGTTTCAGCGGGATTTCCAAAATGTTGAAAGGAACTCGAAACATGTCAACCTTGGTTTTGAGAATCTCTCCCGGAGTTTGAGAGATTTGGACGTGAAAGGGTACCAGTCTTGTCGGGGATTGGGAACCCTTTGCGAGAATGTCCAAAGTTTCAGCGGGATTTCCAAAATGTTGAAAGGAACTCGAAACATGTCAACCTTGGTTTTGAGAATCTCTCCCGGAGTTTGAGAGATTTGGACGTGAAAGGGTACCAGTCTTGTCGGGGATTGGGAACCCTTCGCGAGAATGTCCAAAGTTTCAGCGGGATTTCCAAAATGTTGAAAGGAACTCGAAACATGTCAACCTTGGTTTTGAGAATCTCTCCCGGAGTTTGAGAGATTTGGACGTGAAAGGGTACCAGTCTTGTCGGGGATTGGGAACCCTTTGCGAGAATGTCCAAAGTTTCAGCGGGATTTCCAAAATGTTGAAAGGAACTCGAAACATGTCAACCTTGGTTTTGAGAATCTCTCCCGGAGTTTGAGAGATTTGGACGTGAAAGGGTACCAGTCTTGTCGGGGATTGGGAACCCTTCGCGAGAATGTCCAAAGTTTCAGCGGGATTTCCAAAATGTTGAAAGGAACTCGAAACATGTCAACCTTGGTTTTGAGAATCTCTCCCGGAGTTTGAGAGATTTGGACGTGAAAGGGTACCAGTCTTGTCGGGGATTGGGAACCCTTCGCGAGAATGTCCAAAGTTTCATCGGGATTTCCAAAATGTTGAAACGAACTCGAAACATGTCAACCTTGGTTTTGAGAATCTCTCCCGGAGTTTGAGAGATTTGGACGTGAAAGGGTACCAATCTTGTCGGGGATTGGGAACCCTTCGCGAGAATGTCCAAAGTTTCAGCAGGATTTCCAAAATGTTGAAAGGAACTCGAAACATGTCAACCTTGGTTTTGAGAATCTCTCCCGGAGTTTGAGAGATTTGGACGTGAAAGGGTACCAGTCTTGTCGGGGATTGGGAACCCTTCGCGAGAATGTCCAAAGTTTCAGCGGGATTTCCAAAATGTTGAAAGGAACTCGAAACATGTCAACCTTGGTTTTGAGAATCTCTCCCGGAGTTTGAGAGATTTGGCCGTGAAAGGGTACCAGTCTTGTCGGGGATTGGGAACCCTTTGCGAGAATGTCCAAAGTTTCAGCGGGATTTCCAAAATGTTGAAAGGAACTCGAAACATGTCAACCTTGGTTGTGAGAATCTCTCCCGGAGTTTGAGAGATTTGGACGTGAAAGGGTACCAGTCTTCTCGGGGATTGGGAACCCTTCGCGAGAATGTCCAAAGTTTCAGCGGGATTTCCAAAAGGTTGAAAGGAACTCGAAACATGTCAACCTTGGTTTTGAGAATCTCTCCCGGAGTTTGAGAGATTTGGACGTGAAAGGGTACCAATCTTGTCGGGGATTGGGAACCCTTCGCGAGAATGTCCAAAGTTTCAGCGGGATTTCCAAAATGTTGAAAGGAACTCGAAACATGTCAACCTTGGTTTTGAGAATCTCTCCCGGAGTTTGAGAGATTTGGACGTGAAAGGGTACCAGTCTTGTCGGGGATTGGGAACCCTTTGCGAGAATGTCCAAAGTTTCAGCGGGATTTCCAAAATGTTGAAAGGAACTCGAAACATGTCAACCTTGGTTTTGAGAATCTCTCCCGGAGTTTGAGAGATTTGGACGTGAAAGGGTACCAGTCTTGTCGGGGACTGGGAACCCTTCGCGAGAATGTCCAAAGTTTCAGCGGGATTTCCAAAATGTTGAAAGGAACTCGAAACATGTCAACCTTGGTTTTGAGAATCTCTCCCGGAGTTTGAGAGATTTGGACGTGAAAGGGTACCAGTCTTGTCGGGGATTGGGAACCCTTTGCGAGAATGTCCAAAGTTTCAGCGGGATTTCCAAAATGTTGAAAGGAACTCGAAAAATGTCAACCTTGGTTTTGAGAATCTCTCCCGGATTTTGAGAGATTTGGACGTGAAAGGGTACCAGTCTTGTCGGGGATTGGGAACCCTTCGCGAGAATGTCCAAAGTTTCAGCGGGATTTCCAAAATGTTGAAAGGAACTCGAAACATGTCAACCTTGGTTTTGAGAATCTCTCCCGGAGTTTGAGAGATCTGGACGTGAAAGGGTACCAGTCTTGTCGGGGATTGGGAACCCTTCGCGAGAATGTCCAAAGTTTCATCGGGATTTCCAAAATGTTGAAAGGAACTCGAAACATGTCAACCTTGGTTTTGAGAATCTCTCCCGGAGTTTGAGAGATTTGGACGTGAAAGGGTACCAATCTTGTCGGGGATTGGGAACCCTTTGCGAGAATGTCCAAAGTTTCAGCGGGATTTCCAAAATGTTGAAAGGAACTCGAAACATGTCAACCTTGGTTTTGAGAATCTCTCCCGGAGTTTGATAGATTTGGACGTGAAAGGGTACCAATCTTGTCGGGGATTGGGAACCCTTCGCGAGAATGTCCAAAGTTTCAGCGGGATTTCCAAAATGTTGAAAGGAACTCGAAACATGTCAACCTTGGTTTTGAGAATCTCTCCCGGACTTTGAGAGATTTGGACGTGAAAGGGTACCAGTCTTGTCGGGGATTGGGAACCCTTCGCGAGAATGTCCAAAGTTTCAGCGGGATTTCCAAAATGTTGAGAGGAACTCGAAACATGTCAACCTTGGTTTTGAGAATCTCTCCCGGAGTTTGAGAGATTTGGACATGAAAGGGTACCAGTCTTGTCGGGGATTGGGAACCCTTCGCGAGAATGTCCAAAGTTTCAGCGGGATTTCCAAAATGTTGAAAGGAACTCGAAAAATGTCAACCTTGGTTTTGAGAATCTCTCCCGGACTTTGAGAGATTTGGACGTGAAAGGGTACCAATCTTGTCGGGGATTGGGAACCCTTCGCGAGAATGTCCAAAGTTTCAGCGGGATTTACAAAATGTTGAAAGGAACTCGAAACATGTCAACCTTGGTTTTGAGAATCTCTCTCGGAGTTTGAGAGATTTGGACGTGAAAGGGTACCAGTCTTGTCGGGGATTGGGAACCCTTCGCGAGAATGTCCAAAGTTTCAGCGGGATTTCCAAAATGTTGAAAGGAACTCGAAAAATGTCAACCTTGGTTTTGAGAATCTCTCCCGGAGTTTGAGAGATTTGGACGTGAAAGGGTACCAGTCTTGTCGGGGATTGGGAACCCTTCTCGAGAATGTCCAAAGTTTCAGCGGGATTTCCAAAATGTTGAAAGGAACTCGAAACATGTCAACCTTGGTTTTGAGAATCTGTACCGGAGTTTGAGAGATTTGGACGTGAAAGAGTACAAGTCTTGTCGGGGATTGGGAACCCTTCGCGAGAATGTCCAAAGTTTCAGCGGGATTTCCAAAATGTTGAAAGGAACTCGAAACATGTCAACCTTGGTTTTGAGAATCTCTCCCGGAGTTTGAGAGATCTGGACGTGAAAGGGTACCAGTCTTGTCGGGGATTGGGAACCCTTCGCGAGAATGTCCAAAGTTTCAGCGGGATTTCCAAAATGTTGAAAGGAACTCGAAACATGTCAACCTTGGTTTTGAGAATCTCTCCCAGAGTTTGAGAGATTTGGACATGAAAGGGTACCAATCTTGTCGGGGATTGGGAACTCTTCGCGAGAATGTCCAAAGTTTCAGCGGGATTTCCAAAATGTTGAAAGGAACTCGAAACATGTCAACCTTGGTTTTGAGAATCTCTCCCGGAGTTTGAGAGATTTGGACATGAAAGGGTACCAGTCTTGTCGGGGATTGGGAACCCTTCGCGAGAATGTCCAAAGTTTCAGCGGGATTTCCAAAATGTTGAGAGGAACTCGAAACATGTCAACCTTGGTTTTGAGAATCTCTCCCGGAGTTTGAGAGATTTGGACGTGAAAGGGTACCAGTCTTGTCGGGGATTGGGAACCCTTCGCGAGAATGTCCAAAGTTTCAGCGGGATTTCCAAAATGTTGAAAGGATCTTGAAACATGTCAACCTTGGTTTTGGAATCTCTCCCGGAGTTGGAGAGATTTGGACGTGAAAGGGTACCAATCTTGTCGGGGATTGGGAACCCTTCGCGAGAATGTCCAAATTTTCAGCGGGATTTCCAAAATGTTGAAAGGAACTCGAAACATGTCAACTTTGGTTTTGAGAATCTGTCCCGGAGTTTGAGAGATTTGGACGTTAAAGGGTACCAGTCTTGTAGGGGATTGGGAACCCTTCGCGAGAATGTCCAAAGTTTCAGCGGGATTTCCAAAATGTTGAAAGGAACTCGCAACATGTCAACCTTGGTTTTGAGAATCTCTCCCGGAGTTTGAGAGATTTGGACGTGAAAGGGTACCAGTCTTGTCGGGGATTGGGAACCCTTCGCGAGAATGTCCAAAGTTTCAGCGGGATTTCCAAAATGTTGAAAGGAACTCGAAACATGTCAACCTTGGTTTTGAGAATCTCTCCCGGAGTTTGAGAGATTTGAACGTGAAAGGGTACCAGTCTTGTCGGGGATTGGGAACCCTTCGCGAAAATGTCCAAAGTTTCAGCGGGATTTCCAAAATGTTGAAAGGAACTCGAAACATGTCAACCTTGGTTTTGAGAATCTCTCCTGGAGTTTGAGAGATCTGGACGTGAAAGAGTACCAATCTTGTCGGGGATTGGGAACCCTTCGCGAGAATGTCCAAAGTTTCAGCGGGATTTCCAAAATGTTGAAAGGAACTCGAAACATGTCAACCTTGGTTTTGAAAATCTCTCCCGGAGTTTGAGAGATTTAGACGTGAAAGGGTACCAGTCTTGTCGGGGATTGGGAACCCTTCGCGAGAATGTCCAAAGTTTCAGCGGGATTTCCAAAATGTTGAAAGGAACTCGAAACATGTCAACCTTGGTTTTGAGAATCTCTCCCGGAGTTTGAGAGATTTGGACGTGAAAGGGTACCAGTCTTGTCGGGGATTGGGAACCCTTCGCCAGAATGTCCAAAGTTTCAGCGGGATTTCCAAAATGTTGAAAGGAACTCGAAACATGTCAACCTTGGTTTTGAGAATCTCTCCCGGAGTTTGAGAGATTTGGACGTGAAAGGGTACCAATCTTGTCGGGGATTGGGAACCCTTCGCCAGAATGTCCAAAGTTTCAGCGGGATTTCCAAAATGTTGAAAGGAACTCGAAACATGTCAACCTTGGTTTTGAGAATCTCTCCTGGAGTTTGAGAGATCTGGACGTGAAAGGGTACCAGTCTTGTCGGGGATTGGGAACCCTTCGCGAGAATGTCCAAAGTTTCAGCGGGATTTCCAAAATGTTGAAAGGAACTCGAAACATGTCAACCTTGGTTTTGAGAATCTCTCCCGGAGTTTGAGAGATTTGGACGTGAAAGTGTACCAGTCTTGTCGGGGATTGGGAACCCTTCGCGAGAATGTCCAAAGTTTCAGCGGGATTTCCAAAATGTTGAAAGGAACTCGAAACATGTCAACCTTGGTTTTGAGAATCTCTCCCGGAGTTTGAGAGATTTGGACGTGAAAGGGTACCAGTCTTGTCGGGGATTGGGAACCCTTCGCGAGAATGTCCAAAGTTTCAGCGGGATTTCCAAAATGTTGAAAGGATCTCGAAACATGTCAACCTTGGTTTTGAGAATCTCTCCCGGAGTTTGAGAGATTTGGACGTGAAAGGGTACCAGTCTTGTCGGCGATTGGGAACCCTTCGCGAGAATGTCCAAAGTTTCAGCGGGATTTCCAAAATGTTGAAAGGAACTCGAAACATGTCAACCTTGGTTTTGAGAATCTCTCCCGGAGTTTGAGAGATCTGGACGTGAAAGGGTACCAATCTTGTCGGGCATTGGGAACCCTTCGCGAGAATGTCCAAAGTTTCATCGGGATTTCCAAAATGTTGAAAGGAACTCGAAACATGTCAACCTTGGTTTTGAGAATCTCTCCCGGAGTTTGAGAGATTTGGACGTGAAAGGGTACCAATCTTGTCGGGGCTTGGGAACCCTTCGCCAGAATGTCCAAAGTTTCAGCGGGATTTCCAAAATGTTGAAAGGAACTCGAAACATGTCAACCTTGGTTTTGAGAATCTCTCCCGGAGTTTGAGAGATTTGGACGTGAAAGGGTACCAGTCTTGTCGGGGATTGGGAACCCTTCGCGAGAATGTCCAAAGTTTCAGCGGGATTTCTAAAATGTTGAAAGGAACTCGAAACATGTCAACCTTGGTTTTGAGAATCTCTCCCGGAGTTTGAGAGATTTGAACGTGAAAGGGTACCAGTCTTGTCGGGTATTGGGAACCCTTCGCGAAAATGTCCAAAGTTTCAGCGGGATTCCCAAAATGTTGAAAGGAACTCGAAACATGTCAACCTTGGTTTTGAGAATCTCTCCTGGAGTTTGAGAGATCTGGACGTGAAAGGGTACCAATCTTGTCGGGGATTGGGAACCCTTCGCGAGAATGTCCAAAGTTTCAGCGGGATTTCCAAAATGTTGAAAGGAACTCGAAACATGTCAACCTTGGTTTTGAGAATCTCTCCCGGAGTTTGAGAGATTTGGACGTGAAAGGGTACCAGTCTTGTCGGGGATTGGGAACCCTTCGCGAGAATGTCCAAAGTTTCAGCGGGATTTCCAAAATGTTGAAAGGAACTCGAAACATGTCAACCTTGGTTTTGAGAATCTCTCCCGGAGTTTGAGAGATTTGGACGTGAAAGGGTACCAGTCTTGTCGGGGATTGGGAACCCTTCGCGAGAATGTCCAAAGTTTCAGCGGGATTTACAAAATGTTGAAAGGAACTCGAAACATGTCAACCTTGGTTTTGAGAATCTCTCCTGGAGTTTGAGAGATCTGGACGTGAAAGAGTACCAATCTTGTCGGGGATTGGGAACCCTTCGCGAGAATGTCCAAAGTTTCAGCGGGATTTCCAAAATGTTGAAAGGAACTCGAAACATGTCAACCTTGGTTTTGAGAATCTCTCCCGGAGTTTGAGAGATTTAGACGTGAAAGGGTACCAGTCTTGTCGGGGATTGGGAACCCTTCGCGAGAATGTCCAAAGTTTCAGCGGGATTTCCAAAATGTTGAGAGGAACTCGAAACATGTCAACCTTGGTTTTGAGAATCTCTCCCGGAGTTTGAGAGATTTGGACGTGAAAGGGTACCAGTCTTGTCGGGGATTGGGAACCCTTCGCGAGAATGTCCAAAGTTTCAGCGGGATTTCCAAAATGTTGAAAGGAACTCGAAACATGTCAACCTTGGTTTTGAGAATCTCTCCCGGAGTTTGAGAGATTTGGACGTGAAAGGGTACCAGTCTTGTCGGGTATTGGGAACCCTTCGCGAAAATGTCCAAAGTTTCAGCGGGATTTCCAAAATGTTGAAAGGAACTCGAAACATGTCAACCTTGGTTTTGAGAATCTCTCCTGGAGTTTGAGAGATCTGGACGTGAAAGGGTACCAGTCTTGTCGGGGATTGGGAACCCTTCGCGAGAATGTCCAAAGTTTCAGCGGGATTTCCAAAATGTTGAAAGGAACTCGAAACATGTCAACCTTGGTTTTGAGAATCTCTCCCGGAGTTTGAGAGATTTGGACGTGAAAGTGTACCAGTCTTGTCGGGGATTGGGAACCCTTCGCGAGAATGTCCAAAGTTTCAGCGGGATTTACAAAATGTTGAAAGGAACTCGAAACATGTCAACCTTGGTTTTGAGAATCTGTACCGGAGTTTGAGAGATTTGGACGTGAAAGAGTACAAGTCTTGTCGGGGATTGGGAACCCTTCGCGAGAATGTCCAAAGTTTCAGCGGGATTTCCAAAATGTTGAAAGGAACTCGAAACATGTCAACCTTGGTTTTGAGAATCTCTCCCGGAGTTTGAGAGATCTGGACGTGAAAGGGTACCAGTCTTGTCGGGGATTGGGAACCCTTCGCGAGAATGTCCAAAGTTTCAGCGGGATTTCCAAAATGTTGAAAGGAACTCGAAACATGTCAACCTTGGTTTTGAGAATCTCTCCCAGAGTTTGAGAGATTTGGACATGAAAGGGTACCAATCTTGTCGGGGATTGGGAACTCTTCGCGAGAATGTCCAAAGTTTCAGCGGGATTTCCAAAATGTTGAAAGGAACTCGAAACATGTCAACCTTGGTTTTGAGAATCTCTCCCGGAGTTTGAGAGATTTGGACATGAAAGGGTACCAGTCTTGTCGGGGATTGGGAACCCTTCGCGAGAATGTCCAAAGTTTCAGCGGGATTTCCAAAATGTTGAGAGGAACTCGAAACATGTCAACCTTGGTTTTGAGAATCTCTCCCGGAGTTTGAGAGATTTGGACGTGAAAGGGTACCAGTCTTGTCGGGGATTGGGAACCCTTCGCGAGAATGTCCAAAGTTTCAGCGGGATTTCCAAAATGTTGAAAGGATCTTGAAACATGTCAACCTTGGTTTTGAGAATCTCTCCCGGAGTTGGAGAGATTTGGACGTGAAAGGGTACCAATCTTGTCGGGGATTGGGAACCCTTCGCGAGAATGTCCAAATTTTCAGCGGGATTTCCAAAATGTTGAAAGGAACTCGAAACATGTCAACTTTGGTTTTGAGAATCTGTCCCGGAGTTTGAGAGATTTGGACGTGAAAGGGTACCAGTCTTGTAGGGGATTGGGAACCCTTCGCGAGAATGTCCAAAGTTTCAGCGGGATTTCCAAAATGTTGAAAGGAACTCGCAACATGTCAACCTTGGTTTTGAGAATCTCTCCCGGAGTTTGAGAGATTTGGACGTGAAAGGGTACCAGTCTTGTCGGGGATTGGGAACCCTTCGCGAGAATGTCCAAAGTTTCAGCGGGATTTCCAAAATGTTGAAAGGAACTCGAAACATGTCAACCTTGGTTTTGAGAATCTCTCCCGGAGTTTGAGAGATTTGAACGTGAAAGGGTACCAGTCTTGTCGGGGATTGGGAACCCTTCGCGAAAATGTCCAAAGTTTCAGCGGGATTTCCAAAATGTTGAAAGGAACTCGAAACATGTCAACCTTGGTTTTGAGAATCTCTCCTGGAGTTTGAGAGATCTGGACGTGAAAGAGTACCAATCTTGTCGGGGATTGGGAACCCTTCGCGAGAATGTCCAAAGTTTCAGCGGGATTTCCAAAATGTTGAAAGGAACTCGAAACATGTCAACCTTGGTTTTGAAAATCTCTCCCGGAGTTTGAGAGATTTAGACGTGAAAGGGTACCAGTCTTGTCGGGGATTGGGAACCCTTCGCGAGAATGTCCAAAGTTTCAGCGGGATTTCCAAAATGTTGAAAGGAACTCGAAACATGTCAACCTTGGTTTTGAGAATCTCTCCCGGAGTTTGAGAGATTTGGACGTGAAAGGGTACCAGTCTTGTCGGGGATTGGGAACCCTTCGCGAGAATGTCCAAAGTTTCAGCGGGATTTCCAAAATGTTGAAAGGAACTCGAAACATGTCAACCTTGGTTTTGAGAATCTCTCCCGGAGTTTGAGAGATTTGGACGTGAAAGGGTACCAATCTTGTCGGGGATTGGGAACCCTTCGCCAGAATGTCCAAAGTTTCAGCGGGATTTCCAAAATGTTGAAAGGAACTCGAAACATGTCAACCTTGGTTTTGAGAATCTCTCCCGGAGTTTGAGAGATTTGGACGTGAAAGGGTACCAATCTTGTCGGGGATTGGGAACCCTTCGCGAGAATGTCCGAAGTTTCAGCGGGATTTCCAAAATGTTGAAAGGAACTCGAAACATGTCAACCTTGGTTTTGAGAATCTCTCCCGGAGTTTGAGAGATTTGGACGTGAAAGGGTACCAGTCTTGTCGGGTATTGGGAACCCTTCGCGAAAATGTCCAAAGTTTCAGCGGGATTTCCAAAATGTTGAAAGGAACTCGAAACATGTCAACCTTGGTTTTGAGAATCTCTCCTGGAGTTTGAGAGATCTGGACGTGAAAGGGTACCAGTCTTGTCGGGGATTGGGAACCCTTCGCGAGAATGTCCAAAGTTTCAGCGGGATTTCCAAAATGTTGAAAGGAACTCGAAACATGTCAACCTTGGTTTTGAGAATCTCTCCTGGAGTTTGAGAGATTTGGACGTGAAAGTGTACCAGTCTTGTCGGGGATTGGGAACCCTTCGCGAGAATGTCCAAAGTTTCAGCGGGATTTACAAAATGTTGAAAGGAACTCGAAACATGTCAACCTTGGTTTTGAGAATCTGTACCGGAGTTTGAGAGATTTGGACGTGAAAGAGTACAAGTCTTGTCGGGGATTGGGAACCCTTCGCGAGAATGTCCAAAGTTTCAGCGGGATTTCCAAAATGTTGAAAGGAACTCGAAACATGTCAACCTTGGTTTTGAGAATCTCTCCCGGAGTTTGAGAGATCTGGACGTGAAAGGGTACCAGTCTTGTCGGGGATTGGGAACCCTTCGCGAGAATGTCCAAAGTTTCAGCGGGATTTCCAAAATGTTGAAAGGAACTCGAAACATGTCAACCTTGGTTTTGAGAATCTCTCCCAGAGTTTGAGAGATTTGGACATGAAAGGGTACCAATCTTGTCGGGGATTGGGAACTCTTCGCGAGAATGTCCAAAGTTTCAGCGGGATTTCCAAAATGTTGAAAGGAACTCGAAACATGTCAACCTTGGTTTTGAGAATCTCTCCCGGAGTTTGAGAGATTTGGACATGAAAGGGTACCAGTCTTGTCGGGGATTGGGAACCCTTCGCGAGAATGTCCAAAGTTTCAGCGGGATTTCCAAAATGTTGAGAGGAACTCGAAACATGTCAACCTTGGTTTTGAGAATCTCTCCCGGAGTTTGAGAGATTTGGACGTGAAAGGGTACCAGTCTTGTCGGGGATTGGGAACCCTTCGCGAGAATGTCCAAAGTTTCAGCGGGATTTCCAAAATGTTGAAAGGATCTTGAAACATGTCAACCTTGGTTTTGAGAATCTCTCCCGGAGTTGGAGAGATTTGGACGTGAAAGGGTACCAATCTTGTCGGGGATTGGGAACCCTTCGCGAGAATGTCCAAATTTTCAGCGGGATTTCCAAAATGTTGAAAGGAACTCGAAACATGTCAACTTTGGTTTTGAGAATCTGTCCCGGAGTTTGAGAGATTTGGACGTGAAAGGGTACCAGTCTTGTAGGGGATTGGGAACCCTTCGCGAGAATGTCCAAAGTTTCAGCGGGATTTCCAAAATGTTGAAAGGAACTCGCAACATGTCAACCTTGGTTTTGAGAATCTCTCCCGGAGTTTGAGAGATTTGGACGTGAAAGGGTACCAGTCTTGTCGGGGATTGGGAACCCTTCGCGAGAATGTCCAAAGTTTCAGCGGGATTTCCAAAATGTTGAAAGGAACTCGAAACATGTCAACCTTGGTTTTGAGAATCTCTCCCGGAGTTTGAGAGATTTGAACGTGAAAGGGTACCAGTCTTGTCGGGGATTGGGAACCCTTCGCGAAAATGTCCAAAGTTTCAGCGGGATTTCCAAAATGTTGAAAGGAACTCGAAACATGTCAACCTTGGTTTTGAGAATCTCTCCTGGAGTTTGAGAGATCTGGACGTGAAAGAGTACCAATCTTGTCGGGGATTGGGAACCCTTCGCGAGAATGTCCAAAGTTTCAGCGGGATTTCCAAAATGTTGAAAGGAACTCGAAACATGTCAACCTTGGTTTTGAAAATCTCTCCCGGAGTTTGAGAGATTTAGACGTGAAAGGGTACCAGTCTTGTCGGGGATTGGGAACCCTTCGCGAGAATGTCCAAAGTTTCAGCGGGATTTCCAAAATGTTGAAAGGAACTCGAAACATGTCAACCTTGGTTTTGAGAATCTCTCCCGGAGTTTGAGAGATTTGGACGTGAAAGGGTACCAGTCTTGTCGGGGATTGGGAACCCTTCGCGAGAATGTCCAAAGTTTCAGCGGGATTTCCAAAATGTTGAAAGGAACTCGAAACATGTCAACCTTGGTTTTGAGAATCTCTCCCGGAGTTTGAGAGATTTGGACGTGAAAGGGTACCAATCTTGTCGGGGATTGGGAACCCTTCGCCAGAATGTCCAAAGTTTCAGCGGGATTTCCAAAATGTTGAAAGGAACTCGAAACATGTCAACCTTGGTTTTGAGAATCTCTCCCGGAGTTTGAGAGATTTGGACGTGAAAGGGTACCAATCTTGTCGGGGATTGGGAACCCTTCGCGAGAATGTCCGAAGTTTCAGCGGGATTTCCAAAATGTTGAAAGGAACTCGAAACATGTCAACCTTGGTTTTGAGAATCTCTCCCGGAGTTTGAGAGATTTGGACGTGAAAGGGTACCAGTCTTGTCGGGTATTGGGAACCCTTCGCGAAAATGTCCAAAGTTTCAGCGGGATTTCCAAAATGTTGAAAGGAACTCGAAACATGTCAACCTTGGTTTTGAGAATCTCTCCTGGAGTTTGAGAGATCTGGACGTGAAAGGGTACCAGTCTTGTCGGGGATTGGGAACCCTTCGCGAGAATGTCCAAAGTTTCAGCGGGATTTCCAAAATGTTGAAAGGAACTCGAAACATGTCAACCTTGGTTTTGAGAATCTCTCCCGGAGTTTGAGAGATTTGGACGTGAAAGTGTACCAGTCTTGTCGGGGATTGGGAACTCTTCGCGAGAATGTCCAAAGTTTCAGCGGGATTTCCAAAATGTTGAAAGGAACTCGAAACATGTCAACCTTGGTTTTGAGAATCTCTCCCGGAGTTTGAGAGATTTGGACGTGAAAGGGTACCAGTCTTGTCGGGGATTGGGAACCCTTCGCGAGAATGTCCAAAGTTTCAGCGGGATTTCCAAAATGTTGAAAGGATCTCGAAACATGTCAACCTTGGTTTTGAGAATCTCTCCCGGAGTTTGAGAGATTTGGACGTGAAAGGGTACCAGTCTTGTCGGGGATTGGGAACCCTTCGCGAGAATGTCCAAAGTTTCAGCGGGATTTCCAAAATGTTGAAAGGAACTCGAAACATGTCAACCTTGGTTTTGAGAATCTCTCCCGGAGTTTGAGAGATCTGGACGTGAAAGGGTACCAATCTTGTCGGGGATTGGGAACCCTTCGCGAGAATGTCCAAAGTTTCATCGGGATTTCCAAAATGTTGAAAGGAACTCGAAACATGTCAACCTTGGTTTTGAGAATCTCTCCCGGAGTTTGAGAGATTTGGACGTGAAAGGGTACCAATCTTGTCGGGGCTTGGGAACCCTTCGCCAGAATGTCCAAAGTTTCAGCGGGATTTCCAAAATGTTGAAAGGAACTCGAAACATGTCAACCTTGGTTTTGAGAATCTCTCCCGGAGTTTGAGAGATTTGGACGTGAAAGGGTACCAGTCTTGTCGGGGATTGGGAACCCTTCGCGAGAATGTCCAAAGTTTCAGCGGGATTTCTAAAATGTTGAAAGGAACTCGAAACATGTCAACCTTGGTTTTGAGAATCTCTCCCGGAGTTTGAGAGATTTGAACGTGAAAGGGTACCAGTCTTGTCGGGTATTGGGAACCCTTCGCGAAAATGTCCAAAGTTTCAGCGGGATTCCCAAAATGTTGAAAGGAACTCGAAACATGTCAACCTTGGTTTTGAGAATCTCTCCTGGAGTTTGAGAGATCTGGACGTGAAAGGGTACCAATCTTGTCGGGGATTGGGAACCCTTCGCGAGAATGTCCAAAGTTTCAGCGGGATTTCCAAAATGTTGAAAGGAACTCGAAACATGTCAACCTTGGTTTTGAGAATCTCTCCCGGAGTTTGAGAGATTTGGACGTGAAAGGGTACCAGTCTTGTCGGGGATTCGGAAACCTTCGCGAGAATGTCCAAAGTTTCAGCGGGATTTCCAAAATGTTGAAAGGAACTCGAAACATGTCAACCTTGGTTTTGAGAATCTCTCCCGGAGTTTGAGAGATTTGGACGTGAAAGGGTACCAGTCTTGTCGGGGATTGGGAACCCTTCGCGAGAATGTCCAAAGTTTCAGCGGGATTTACAAAATGTTGAAAGGAACTCGAAACATGTCAACCTTGGTTTTGAGAATCTCTCCTGGAGTTTGAGAGATCTGGACGTGAAAGAGTACCAATCTTGTCGGGGATTGGGAACCCTTCGCGAGAATGTCCAAAGTTTCAGCGGGATTTCCAAAATGTTGAAAGGAACTCGAAACATGTCAACCTTGGTTTTGAGAATCTCTCCCGGAGTTTGAGAGATTTAGACGTGAAAGGGTACCAGTCTTGTCGGGGATTGGGAACCCTTCGCGAGAATGTCCAAAGTTTCAGCGGGATTTCCAAAATGTTGAGAGGAACTCGAAACATGTCAACCTTGGTTTTGAGAATCTCTCCCGGAGTTTGAGAGATTTGGACGTGAAAGGGTACCAGTCTTGTCGGGGATTGGGAACCCTTCGCGAGAATGTCCAAAGTTTCAGCGGGATTTCCAAAATGTTGAAAGGAACTCGAAACATGTCAACCTTGGTTTTGAGAATCTCTCCCGGAGTTTGAGAGATTTGGACGTGAAAGGGTACCAGTCTTGTCGGGTATTGGGAACCCTTCGCGAAAATGTCCAAAGTTTCAGCGGGATTTCCAAAATGTTGAAAGGAACTCGAAACATGTCAACCTTGGTTTTGAGAATCTCTCCTGGAGTTTGAGAGATCTGGACGTGAAAGGGTACCAGTCTTGTCGGGGATTGGGAACCCTTCGCGAGAATGTCCAAAGTTTCAGCGGGATTTCCAAAATGTTGAAAGGAACTCGAAACATGTCAACCTTGGTTTTGAGAATCTCTCCCGGAGTTTGAGAGATTTGGACGTGAAAGTGTACCAGTCTTGTCGGGGATTGGGAACCCTTCGCGAGAATGTCCAAAGTTTCAGCGGGATTTCCAAAATGTTGAAAGGAACTCGAAACATGTCAACCTTGGTTTTGAGAATCTGTCCCGGAGTTTGAGAGATTTGGACGTGAAAGGGTACCAGTCTTGTCGGGGATTGGGAACCCTTCGCGAGAATGTCCAAAGTTTCAGCGGGATTTCCAAAATGTTGAAAGGATCTCGAAACATGTCAACCTTGGTTTTGAGAATCTCTCCCGGAGTTTGAGAGATTTGGACGTGAAAGGGTACCAGTCTTGTCGGGGATTGGGAACCCTTCGCGAGAATGTCCAAAGTTTCAGCGGGATTTCCAAAATGTTGAAAGGAACTCGAAACATGTCAACCTTGGTTTTGAGAATCTCTCCCGGAGTTTGAGAGATCTGGACGTGAAAGGGTACCAATCTTGTCGGGGATTGGGAACCCTTCTCGAGAATGTCCAAAGTTTCATCGGGATTTCCAAAATGTTGAAAGGAACTCGAAACATGTCAACCTTGGTTTTGAGAATCTCTCCCGGAGTTTGAGAGATTTGGACGTGAAAGGGTACCAATCTTGTCGGGGCTTGGGAACCCTTCGCCAGAATGTCCAAAGTTTCAGCGGGATTTCCAAAATGTTGAAAGGAACTCGAAACATGTCAACCTTGGTTTTGAGAATCTCTCCCGGAGTTTGAGAGATTTGGACGTGAAAGGGTACCAGTCTTGTCGGGGATTGGGAACCCTTCGCGAGAATGTCCAAAGTTTCAGCGGGATTTCTAAAATGTTGAAAGGAACTCGAAACATGTCAACCTTGGTTTTGAGAATCTCTCCCGGAGTTTGAGAGATTTGAACGTGAAAGGGTACCAGTCTTGTCAGGTATTGGGAACCCTTCGCGAAAATGTCCAAAGTTTCAGCGGGATTCCCAAAATGTTGAAAGGAACTCGAAACATGTCAACCTTGGTTTTGAGAATCTCTCCTGGAGTTTGAGAGATCTGGACGTGAAAGGGTACCAATCTTGTCGGGGATTGGGAACCCTTCGCGAGAATGTCCAAAGTTTCAGCGGGATTTCCAAAATGTTGAAAGGAACTCGAAACATGTCAACCTTGGTTTTGAGAATCTCTCCCGGAGTTTGAGAGATTTGGACGTGAAAGGGTACCAGTCTTGTCGGGGATTCGGAAACCTTCGCGAGAATGTCCAAAGTTTCAGCAGGATTTCCAAAATGTTGAAAGGAACTCGAAACATGTCAACCTTGGTTTTGAGAATCTCTCCCGGAGTTTGAGAGATTTGGACGTGAAAGGGTACCAGTCTTGTCGGGGATTGGGAACCCTTCGCGAGAATGTCCAAAGTTTCAGCGGGATTTCCAAAATGTTGAAAGGAACTCGAAACATGTCAACCTTGATTTTGAGAATCTCTCCAGGAGTTTGAGAGATTTGGACGTGAAAGCGTACCAGTCTTGTCGGGGATTGGGAACCCTTCGCGAGAATGTCCAAAGTTTCAGCGGGATTTCCAAAATGTTGAAAGGATCTCGAAACATGTCAACCTTGGTTTTGAGAATCTCTCCCGGAGTTTGAGAGATTTGGACGTGAAAGGGTACCAATCTTGTCGGGGATTGGGAACCCTTCGCGAGAATGTCCAAAGTTTCAGCGGGATTTCCAAAATGTTGAAAGGAACTCGAAACATGTCAACCTTGGTTTTGAGAATCTCTCCCGGAGTTTGAGAGATTTGAACGTGAAAGGGTACCAGTCTTGTCGGGTATTGGGAACCCTTCGCGAAAATGTCCAAAGTTTCAGCGGGATTTCCAAAATGTTGAAAGGAACTCGAAACATGTCAACCTTGGTTTTGAGAATCTCTCCTGGAGTTTGAGAGATCTGGACGTGAAAGGGTACCAATCTTGTCGGGGATTGGGAACCCTTCGCGAGAATGTCCAAAGTTTCAGCGGGATTTCCAAAATGTTGAAAGGAACTCGAAACATGTCAACCTTGGTTTTGAGAATCTCTCCCGGAGTTTGAGAGATTTGGACGTGAAAGGGTACCAGTCTTGTCGGGGATTGGGAACCCTTCGCGAGAATGTCCAAAGTTTCAGCGGGATTTCCAAAATGTTGAAAGGATCTCGAAACATGTCAACCTTGGTTTTGAGAATCTCTCCCGGAGTTTGAGAGATTTGGACGTGAAAGTGTACCAGTCTTGTCGGGGATTGGGAACCCTTCGCGAGAATGTCCAAAGTTTCAGCGGGATTTCCAAAATGTTGAAAGGAACTCGAAACATGTCAACCTTGGTTTTGAGAATCTCTCCCGGAGTTTGAGAGATTTGGACGTGAAAGGGTACCAATCTTGTCGGGGATTGGGAACCCTTCGCCAGAATGTCCAAAGTTTCAGCGGGATTTCCAAAATGTTGAGAGGAACTCGAAACATGTCAACCTTGGTTTTGAGAATCTCTCCCGGAGTTTGAGAGATTTGGACGTGAAAGGGTACCAGTCTTGTCGGGGATTGGGAACCCTTCGCGAGAATGTCCAAAGTTTCAGCGGGATTTACAAAATGTTGAAAGGAACTCGAAACATGTCAACCTTGATTTTGAGAATCTCTCCCGGAGTTTGAGAGATTTGAACGTGAAAGGGTACCAGTCTTGTCGGGGATTGGGAACCCTTCGCGAGAATGTCCAAAGTTTCAGCGGGATTTCCAAAATGTTGAAAGGAACTCGAAACATGTCAACCTTGGTTTTGAGAATCTCTCCCGGAGTTTGAGAGATTTGGACGTGAAAGGGTACCAATCTTGTCGGGGATTGGGAACCCTTTGCGAGAATGTCCGAAGTTTCAGCGGGATTTCCAAAATGTTGAAAGGAACTCGAAACATGTCAACCTTGGTTTTGAGAATCTCTCCCGGAGTTTGAGAGATTTGAACGTGAAAGGGTACCAGTCTTGTCGGGGATTGGGAACCCTTTGCGAGAATGTCCAAAGTTTCAGCGGGATTTCCAAAATGTTGAAAGGAACTCGAAACATGTCAACCTTGGTTTTGAGAATCTCTCCCGGAGTTTGAGAGATTTGGACGTGAAAGTGTACCAGTCTTGTCGGGGATTGGGAACCCTTCGCGAGAATGTCCAAAGTTTCAGCGGGATTTACAAAATGTTGAAAGGAACTCGAAACATGTCAACCTTGATTTTGAGAATCTCTCCTGGAGTTTGAGAGATTTGGACGTGAAAGGGTACCAGTCTTGTCGGGGATTGGGAACCCTTCGCGAGAATGTCCAAAGTTTCAGCGGGATTTCCAAAATGTTGAAAGGAACTCGAAACATGTCAACCTTGGTTTTGAGAATCTCTCCCGGAGTTTGAGAGATTTGGACGTGAAAGGGTACCAGTCTTGTCGGGGATTGGGAACCCTTCGCGAGAATATCCAAAGTTTCAGCGGGATTTACAAAATGTTGAAAGGAACTCGAAACATGTCAACCTTGATTTTGAGAATCTCTCCCGGAGTTTGAGAGATTTGGACGTGAAAGGGTACCAGTCTTGTCGGGGATTGGGAACCCTTCGCGAGAATGTCCAAAGTTTCAGCGGGATTTCCAAAATGTTGAAAGGAACTCGAAACATGTCAACCTTGGTTTTGAGAATCTCTCCCGGAGTTTGAGAGATTTGGACGTGAAAGGGTACCAGTCTTGTCGGGGATTGGGAACCCTTCGCGAGAACGTCCAAAGTTTCAGCGGGATTTCCAAAATGTTGAAAGGAACTCGAAACATGTCAAACTTGGTTTTGAGAATCTCTCCCGGAGTTTGATAGATTTGGACGTGAAAGGGTACCAGTCTTGTCGGGGATTGGGAACCCTTCGCGAGAATGTCCAAAGTTTCAGCGGGATTTCCAAAATGTTGAAAGGAACTCGAAACATGTCAACCTTAGTTTTGAGAATCTCTCCCGGACTTTGAGAGATTTGGACGTGAAAGGGTACCAGTCTTGTCGGGGATTGGAAACCCTTCGCGAGAATGTCCAAAGTTTCAGCGGGATTTCCAAAATGTTGAAAGGAACTCGAAACATGTCAACCTTGGTTTTGAGAATCTCTCCCGGAGTTTGAGAGATTTGGATGTGAAAGGGTACCAGTCTTGTCGGGGATTGGGAACCCTTCGCGAGAATGTCCAAAGTTTCAGCGGGATTTCCAAAATGTTGAAAGGAACTCGAAACATGTCAACCTTGGTTTTGAGAATCTCTCCCGGAGTTTGAGAGATTTGGACGTGAAAGGGTACCAGTCTTGTCGGGGATTGGGAACCCTTCGTGAAAATGTCCAAAGTTTCAGCGGGATTTCCAAAATGTTGAAAGGAACTCGAAACATGTCAACCTTGGTTTTGAGAATCTCTCCTGGAGTTTGAGAGATCTGGACGTGAAAGGGTACCAATCTTGTCGGGGATTGGGAACCCTTCGCGAGAATGTCCAAAGTTTCAGCGGGATTTCCAAAATGTTGAAAGGAACTCGAAACATGTCAACCTTGGTTTTGAGAATCTCTCCCGGAGTTTGAGAGATTTGGACGTGAAAGGGTACCAGTCTTGTCGGGGATTGGGAACCCTTCGTGAGAATGTCCAAAGTTTCAGCGGGATTTCCAAAATGTTGAAAGGAACTCGAAACATGTCAACCTTGGTTTTGAGAATCTCTCCCGGAGTTTGAGAGATTTGGACGTGAAAGGGTACCAGTCTTGTCGGGGATTGAGAACCCTTCGCGAGAATGTCCAAAGTTTCAGCGGGATTTCCAAAATGTTGAAAGGAACTCGAAACATGTCAACCTTGGTTTTGAGATTCTCTCCCGAAGTTTGAGAGATTTGGACGTGAAAGGGTACCAGTCTTGTCAGGGATTGGGAACCCTTCGCGAGAATGTCCAAAGTTTCAGCGGGATTTACAAAATGTTGAAAGGAACTCGAAACATGTCAACCTTGGTTTTGAGAATCTCTCCCGGAGTTTGAGAGATTTGGACGTGAAAGGGTACCAGTCTTGTCGGGGATTGGGAACCCTTCGCGAGAATGTCCAAAGTTTCAGCGGGATTTACAAAATGTTGAAAGGAACTCGAAACATGTCAACCTTGGTTTTGAGAATCTCTCCCGGAGTTTGAGAGATTTGGACGTGAAAGGGTACCAGTCTTGTTGGGGATTGGGAACCCTTCGCGAGAATGTCCAAAGTTTCAGCGGGATTTCCAAAATGTTGAAAGGAACTCGAAACATGTCAACCTTGATTTTGAGAATCTCTCCCGGAGTTTGAGAGATTTGGACGTGAAAGGGTACCAGTCTTGTCGGGGATTGGGAACCCTTCGCGAGAATGTCCAAAGTTTCAGCGGGATTTCCAAAATGTTGAAAGGAACTCGAAACATGTCAACCTTGGTTTTGAGAATCTCTCCCGGAGTTTGAGAGATTTGGACGTGAAAGGGTACCAGTCTTGTCGGGGATTGGGAACCCTTCGCGAGAATGTCCAAAGTTTCAGCGGGATTTACAAAATGTTGAAAGGAACTCGAAACATGTCAACCTTGATTTTGAGAATCTCTCCCGGAGTTTGAGAGATTTGGATGTGAAAGGGTACCAGTCTTGTCGGGGATTGGGAACCCTTCGCGAGAATGTCCAAAGTTTCAGCGGGATTTACAAAATGTTGAAAGGAACTCGAAACATGTCAACCTTGATTTTGAGAATCTCTCCCGGAGTTTGAGAGATTTGGACGTGAAAGGGTACCAGTCTTGTCGGGGATTGGGAACCCTTCGCGAGAATGTCCAAAGTTTCAGCGGGATTTCCAAAATGTTGAAAGGAACTCGAAACATGTCAACCTTGGTTTTGAGAATCTCTCCCGGAGTTTGAGAGATTTGGACGTGAAAGGGTACCAGTCTTGTCGGGGATTGGGAACCCTTCGCCAGAATGTCCAAAGTTTCAGCGGGATTTCCAAAATGTTGAAAGGAACTCGAAACATGTCAACCTTGGTTTTGAGAATCTCTCCCGGAGTTTGAGAGATTTGGACGTGAAAGGGTACCAGTCTTGTCGGGGATTGGAAAGCCTTCGCGAGAATGTCCAAAGTTTCAGCAGGATTTCCAAAATGTTGAAAGGAACTCGAAACATGTCAACCTTGGTTTTGAGAATCTCTCCCGGAGTTTGAGAGATTTGGACGTGAAAGGGTACCAGTCTTGTCGGGGATTGGGAACCCTTCGCGAGAATGTCCAAAGTTTCAGCGGGATTTCCAAAATATTGAAAGGAACTCGAAATATGTCAACCTTGGTTTTGAGAATCTCTCCCGGAGTTTGAAAGATTTGGACGTGAAAGGGTACCAGTCTTGTCAGGGATTGGGAACCCTTCGCGAGAATGTCCAAAGTTTCAGCGGGATTTCCAAAATGTTGAAAGGAACTCGAAACATGTCAACCTTGGTTTTGAGAATCTCTCCCGGAGTTTGAGAGATTTGGACGTGAAAGGGTACCAGTCTTGTCGGGGATTGGGAACCCTTCGCGAGAATGTCCAAAGTTTCAGCGGGATTTCCAAAATGTTGAAAGGAACTCGAAACATGTCAACCTTGGTTTTGAGATTCGCTCCCGAAGTTTGAGAGATTTGGACGTGAAAGGGTACCAGTCTTGTCAGGGATTGGGAACCCTTCGCGAGAATGTCCAAAGTTTCAGCGGGATTTCCAAAATGTTGAAAGGAACTCGAAACATGTCAACCTTGGTTTTGAGAATCTCTCCCGGAGTTTGAGAGATTTGGACGTGAAAGGGTACCAGTCTTGTCGGGGATTGGGAACCCTTCGCGAGAATGTCCAAAGTTTCAGCGGGATTTCCAAAAGGTTGAAAGGAACTCGAAACATGTCAACCTTGGTTTTGAGAATCTCTCCCGGAGTTTGAGAGATTTGGACGTGAAAGGGTACCAGTCTTGTCGGGGATTGGGAACCCTTCGCGAGAATGTCCAAAGTTTCAGCGGGATTTCCAAAATGTTGAAAGGAACTCGAAACATGTCAACCTTGGTTTTGAGAATCTCTCCCGGAGTTTGATAGATTTGGACGTGAAAGGGTACCAATCTTGTCGGGGATTGGGAACCCTTTGCGAGAATGTCCAAAGTTTCAGTGGGATTTCCAAAATGTTGAAAGGAACTCGAAACATGTCAACCTTGGTTTTGAGAATCTCTCCCGGAGTTTGAGAGATTTGGACGTGAAAGGGTACCAGTCTTGTCGGGGATTGGGAACCCTTCGCGAGAATGTCCAAAGTTTCAGTGGGATTTCCAAAATGTTGAAAGGAACTCGAAACATGTCAACCGTGGTTTTGAGAATCTCTCCCGGAGTTTGATTGATTTGGACGTGAAAGGGAACCAATCTTGTCGGGGATTGTGAACCCTTCGCGAGAATGTCCAAAGTTTCAGCGGGATTTCCAAAATGTTGAAAGGAACTCGAAACATGTCAACCTTGGTTTTGAGAATCTCACCCGGAGTTTGAGATATTTGGACGTGAAAGGGTACCAGTCTTGTCGGGGATTGGGAACCCTTCGCGAGAATGTCCAAGGTTTCAGCGGGATTTCCAAAATGTTGAAAGGAACTCGAAACATGTCAACCTTGGTTTTGAGAATCTCTCCCGGAGTTTGAGAGATTTGGACGTGAAAGTGTACCAATCTTGTCGGGGATTGGGAACCCTTCGCGAGAATGTCCAAAGTTTCAGCGGGATTTCCAAAATGTTGAAAGGAACTCGAAACATGTCAACCTTGGTTTTGAGAATCTCTCCCGGAGTTTGAGAGATCTGGACGTGAAAGGGTACCAGTCTTGTCGGGGATTGGGAACCCTTCGCGAGAATGTCCAAAGTTTCAGCGGGATTTCCAAAATGTTGAAAGGAACTCGAAACATGTCAACCTTGGTTTTGAGAATCTCTCCCGGAGTTTGAGAGATTTGGACGTGAAAGGGTACCAATCTTGTCGGGGATTGGGAACCCTTCGCAGGAATGACCAAAGTTTCGGCGGAATTTCCAAAATGTTGAAAGGAACTCGAAACATGTCAACCTTGGTTTTGAGAATCTCTCCCGGAGTTTGAGAGATTTGGACGTGAAAGGGTACCAGTCTTGTCGGGGATTGGGAACCCTTCGCGAGAATGTCCAAAGTTTCAGCGGGATTTCCAAAATGTTGAAAGGAACTCGAAACATGTCAACCTTGGTTTTGAGAATCTCTCCCGGAGTTTGAGAGATTTGGACGTGAAAGGGTACCAGTCTTGTCGGGGATTGGGAACCCTTCGCGAGAATGTCCAAAGTTTCAGCGGGATTTCCAAAATGTTGAAAGGAACTCGAAACATGTCAACCTTGGTTTTGAGAATCTCTCCCGGAGTTTGAGAGATTTGGACGTGAAAGGGTACCAGTCTTGTCGGGGATTGGGAACCCTTCGCGAGAATGTCCAAAGTTTCAGCGGGATTTCCAAAATGTTGAAAGGAACTCGAAACATGTCAACCTTGGTTTTGAGAATCTCTCCCGGAGTTTGAGAGATCTGGACGTCAAAGGGTACCAGTCTTGTCGGGGATTGGGAACCCTTCGCGAGAATGTCCAAAGTTTCAGCGGGATTTCCAAAATGTTGAAAGGAACTCGAAACATGTCAACCTTGGTTTTGAGAATCTCTCCCGGAGTTTGAGAGATTTGGACGTGAAAGTGTACCAATCTTGTCGGGGATTGGGAACCCTTCGTGAGAATGTCCAAAGTTTCAGCGGGATTTCCAAAATGTTGAAAGGAACTCGAAACATGTCAACCTTGGTTTTGAGAATCTCTCCCGGAGTTTGATAGATTTGGACGTGAAAGGGTACCAGTCTTCTCGGGGATTGGGAACCCTTCGCCAGAATGTCCAAAGTTTCAGCGGGATTTCCAAAATGTTGAAAGGAACTCGAAACATGTCAACCTTGGTTTTGAGAATCTCTCCCGGAGTTTGAGAGATTTGGACGTGAAAGGGTACCAGTCTTGTCGGGGATTGGAAAGCCTTCACGAGAATGTCCAAAGTTTCAGCAGGATTTCCAAAATGTTGAAAGGAACTCGAAACATGTCAACCTTGGTTTTGAGAATCTCTCCCGGAGTTTGAGAGATTTGGACGTGAAAGGGTACCAGTCTTGTCGGGGATTGGGAACCCTTCACGAGAATGTCCAAAGTTTCAGCGGGATTTCCAAAATATTGAAAGGAACTCGAAATATGTCAACCTTGGTTTTGAGAATCTCTCCCGGAGTTTGAAAGATTTGGACGTGAAAGGGTACCAGTCTTGTCAGGGATTGGGAACCCTTCGCGAGAATGTCCAAAGTTTCAGCGGGATTTCCAAAATGTTGAAAGGAACTCGAAACATGTCAACCTTGGTTTTGAGAATCTCTCCCGGAGTTTGAGAGATTTGGACGTGAAAGGGTACCAGTCTTGTCGGGGATTGGGAACCCTTCGCGAGAATGTCCAAAGTTTCAGCGGGATTTCCAAAATGTTGAAAGGAACTCGAAACATGTCAACCTTGGTTTTGAGAATCTCTCCCGGAGTTTGAGAGATTTGGACGTGAAAGGGTACCAGTCTTGTCGGGGATTGGGAACCCTTCGCGAGAATGTCCAAAGTTTCAGCGGGATTTCCAAAAGGTTGAAAGGAACTCGAAACATGTCAACCTTGGTTTTGAGAATCTCTCCCGGAGTTTGAGAGATTTGGACGTGAAAGGGTACAAGTCTTGTCGGGGATTGGGAACCCATCGCGAGAATGTCCAAAGTTTCAGCGGGATTTCCAAAATGTTGAAAGGAACTCGAAACATGTCAACCTTGGTTTTGAGAATCTCTCCCGGAGTTTGAGAGATTTGGACGTGAAAGGGTACCAGTCTTGTCGGGGATTGGGAACCCTTCGCGAGAATGTCCAAAGTTTCAGCGGGATTTCCAAAATGTTGAAAGGAACTTGAAACATGTCAACCTTGGTTTTGAGATTCTCTCCCGAAGTTTGAGAGATTTGGACGTGAAAGGGTACCAATCTTGTCAGGGATTGGGAACCCTTCGCGAGAATGTCCAAAGTTTCAGCGGGATTTCCAAAATGTTGAAAGGAACTCGAAACATGTCAACCTTGGTTTTGAGAATCTCTCCCGGAGTTTGAGAGATTTGGACGTGAAAGGGTACCAGTCTTGTCGGGGATTGGGAACCCTTCGCGAGAATGTCCAAAGTTTCAGCGGGATTTCCAAAAGGTTGAAAGGAACTCGAAACATGTCAACCTTGGTTTTGAGAATCTCTCCCGGAGTTTGAGAGATTTGGACGTGAAAGGGTACAAGTCTTGTCGGGGATTGGGAACCCATCGCGAGAATGTCCAAAGTTTCAGCGGGATTTCCAAAATGTTGAAAGGAACTCGAAACATGTCAACCTTGGTTTTGAGAATCTCTCCCGGAGTTTGATAGATTTGGATGTGAAAGGGTACCAATCTTGTCGGGGATTGGGAACCCTTTGCGAGAATGTCCAAAGTTTCAGTGGGATTTCCAAAATGTTGAAAGGAACTCGAAACATGTCAACCTTGGTTTTGAGAATCTCTCCCGGAGTTTGAGAGATTTGGACGTGAAAGGGTACCAGTCTTGTCGGGGATTGGGAACCCTTCGCCAGAATGTCCAAAGTTTCAGTGGGATTTCCAAAATGTTGAAAGGAACTCGAAACATGTCAACCGTGGTTTTGAGAATCTCTCCCGGAGTTTGATTGATTTGGACGTGAAAGGGAACCAATCTTGTCGGGGATTGTGAACCCTTCTCGAGAATGTCCAAAGTTTCAGCGGGATTTCCAAAATGTTGAAATGAACTCGAAACATGTCAACCTTGGTTTTGAGAATCTCACCCGGAGTTTGAGATATTTGGACGTGAAAGGGTACCAGTCTTGTCGGGGATTGGGAACCCTTCGCGAGAATGTCCAAGGTTTCAGCGGGATTTCCAAAATGTTGAAAGGAACTCGAAACATGTCAACCTTGGTTTTGAGAATCTCTCCCGGAGTTTGAGAGATTTGGACGTGAAAGTGTACCAATCTTGTCGGGGATTGGGAACCCTTCGTGAGAATGTCCAAAGTTTCAGCGGGATTTCCAAAATGTTGAAAGGAACTCGAAACATGTCAACCTTGGTTTTGAGAATCTCTCCCGGAGTTTGAGAGATCTGGACGTGAAAGGGTACCAGTCTTGTCGGGGATTGGGAACCCTTCGCGAGAATGTCCAAAGTTTCAGCGGGATTTCCAAAATGTTGAAAGGAACTCGAAACATGTCAACCTTGGTTTTGAGAATCTCTCCCGGAGTTTGAGAGATTTGGACGTGAAAGGGTACCAATCTTGTCGGGGATTGGGAACCCTTCGCAGGAATGACCAAAGTTTCGGCGGAATTTCCAAAATGTTGAAAGGAACTCGAAACATGTCAACCTTGGTTTTGAGAATCTCTCCCGGAGTTTGAGAGATTTGGACGTGAAAGGGTACCAGTCTTGTCGGGGATTGGGAACCCTTCGCGAGAATGTCCAAAGTTTCAGCGGGATTTCCAAAATGTTGAAAGGAACTCGAAACATGTCAACCTTGGTTTTGAGAATCTCTCCCGGAGTTTGAGAGATTTGGACGTGAAAGGGTACCAGTCTTGTCGGGGATTGGGAACCCTTCGCGAGAATGTCCAAAGTTTCAGCGGGATTTCCAAAATGTTGAAAGGAACTCGAAACATGTCAACCTTGGTTTTGAGAATCTCTCCCGGAGTTTGAGAGATTTGGACGTGAAAGGGTACCAGTCTTGTCGGGGATTGGGAACCCTTCGCGAGAATGTCCAAAGTTTCAGCGGGATTTCCAAAATGTTGAAAGGAACTCGAAACATGTCAACCTTGGTTTTGAGAATCTCTCCCGGAGTTTGAGAGATCTGGACGTCAAAGGGTACCAGTCTTGTCGGGGATTGGGAACCCTTGGCGAGAATGTCCAAAGTTTCAGCGGGATTTCCAAAATGTTGAAAGGAACTCGAAACATGTCAACCTTGGTTTTGAGAATCTCTCCCGGAGTTTGAGAGATTTGGACGTGAAAGGGTACCAGTCTTGTCGGGGATTGGGAACCCTTCGCAGGAATGACCAAAGTTTCGGCGGGATTTCCAAAATGTTGAAAGGAACTAGAAACATGTCAACCTTGGTTTTGAGAATCTCTCCCGGAGTTTGAGAGATTTGGACGTGAAAGGGTACCAGTCTTGTCGGGGATTGGGAACCCTTGGCGAGAATGTCCAAAGTTTAAGCGGGATTTCCAAAATGTTGAAAGGAACTCGAAACATGTCAACCTTGGTTTTGAGAATCTCTCCCGGAGTTTGAGAGATTTGGACGTGAAAGGGTACCAGTCTTGTCGGGGATTGGGAACCCTTCGCGAGAATGTCCAAAGTTTCAGCGGGATTTCCAAAATGTTGAAAGGAACTAGAAACATGTCAACCTTGGTTTTGAGAATCTGTCCCGGATTTTGAGAGATTTGGACGTGAAAGGGTACCAGTCTTGTCGGGGATTGGGAACCCTTCGCGAGAATGTCCAAAGTTTCAGCGGGATTTCCAAAATGTTGAAAGGAACTCGAAACATGTCAACCTTGGTTTTGAGAATCTCTCCCGGAGTTTGAGAGATTTGGACGTGAAAGGGTACCAGTCTTGTCGGGGATTGGGAACCCTTCGCGAGAATGTCCAAAGTTTCAGCGGGATTTCCAAAATGTTGAAAGGAACTCGAAACATGTCAACCTTGGTTTTGAGAATCTGTCCCGGATTTTGAGAGATTTGGACGTGAAAGGGTACCAGTCTTGTCGGGGATTGGGAACCCTTCGCGAGAATGTCCAAAGTTTCAGCGGGATTTCCAAAATGTTGAAAGGAACTCGAAACATGTCAACCTTGGTTTTGAGAATCTGTCCCGGAGTTTGAGAGATTTGGACGTGAAAGGGTACCAGTCTTGTCGGGGATTGGGAACCCTTCGCGAGAATGTCCAAAGTTTCAGCGGGATTTCCAAAATGTTGAAAGGAACTCGAAACATGTCAACCTTGGTTTTGAGAATCTCTCCCGGAGTTTGAGAGATTTGGACGTGAAAGGGTACCAGTCTTGTCGGGGATTGGGAACCCTTCGCGAGAATGTCCAAAGTTTCAGCGGGATTTCCAAAATGTTGAAAGGAACTCGAAACATGTCAACCTTGGTTTTGAGAATCTCTCCCGGAGTTTGAGAGATTTGGACGTGAAAGGGTACCAGTCTTGTCGGGGATTGGAAACCCTTCGCGAGAATGTCCAAAGTTTCAGCGGGATTTCCAAAATGTTGAAAGGAACTCGAAACATATCAACCTTGGTTTTGAGAATCTCTCCCGGAGTTTGAGAGATTTGGACGTGAAAGGGTACCAGTCTTGTCGGGGATTGGGAACCCTTCGCGAGAATGTCCAAAGTTTCAGCGGGATTTCCAAAATGCTGAAAGGAACTCGAAACATGTCAACCTTGGTTTTGAGAATCTCTCCCGGAGTTTGAGAGATCTGGACGTGAAAGGGTACCAGTCTTGTCGGGGATTGGGAACCCTTCGCGAGAATGTCCAAAGTTTCAGCGGGATTTCCAAAATGTTGAAAGGAACTCGAAACATGTCAACCTTGGTTTTGAGAATCTCTCCCGGAGTTTGATAGATCTGGACGTGAAAGGGTACCAGTCTTGTCAGGGATTAGGAACCCTTCGCGAAAATGTCCAAAGTTTCAGCGGGATTTCCAAAATGTTGAAAGGAACTCGAAACATGTCAACCTTGGTTTTGAGAATCTCTCCCGGAGTTTGAGAGATTTGGACGTGAAAGGGTACCAGTCTTGTCGGGGATTGGGAACCCTTCGCGAGAATGTCCAAAGTTTCAGCGGGATTTCCAAAATGTTGAAAGGAACTCGAAACATGTCAACCTTGGTTTTGAGAATCTCTCCCGGAGTTTGAGAGATTTGGACGTGAAAGGGTACCAGTCTTGTCGGGGATTGGGAACCCTTTGCGAGAATGTCCAAAGTTTCAGCGGGATTTCCAAAATGTTGAAAGGAACTCGAAATATGTCAACCTTGGTTTTGAGAATCTCTCCCGGAGTTTGAGAGATTTGGACGTGAAAGGGTACCAGTCTTGTCGGGGATTGGGAACCCTTCGCGAGAATGTCCAAAGTTTCAGCGGGATTTCCAAAATGTTGAAAGGAACTCGAAACATGTCAACCTTGGTTTTGAGAATCTCTCCCGGAGTTTGAGAGATTTGGACGTGAAAGTGTACCAATCTTGTCCCACCCATCCCCTCTTCTGTCCCCGCCCCCTTTTCCCCTCTTTGGTTCCACCCCCTTTTGACCCCTCCCCTCTCCTGGCCACGCCCCCTGAAATGACCCAACCCCCTCACTTGACCCCACCCCTCCATGACCCTGCCCACTTTTCTGGCCCCGCCTCCTTTTCTGGTCCCACCCCTCCCTGCCCCCTCCCCCTTTTGGCCCTTCCCCCTCACTTGTCCCCATCCCCCCACTTGACCCCTCCCCTTTTCTGGCCCCGCCCCCTGCCACAATTGGTTGTGGGTGTCACAACCCCCAATGGTGTCACAACCCCCACACATGCATGGGTGGACATTATTGCCCCCCCCCCCCCCCCCCCCCCCAAAACTTAGAGGGCACTTATGGGGCTCTATGGGGCACCTAAGGGGATCTATGGGGCACTTATGGGGCACTTATGGGGAACTTGTGGGTCGCTATGGCGCACTTGGAGTCACAAGCAGGCAGTTACGGGGCACTTATGGGGCTCTATGGGTCACTTATAGGGCTCTATGGGGCACTTTCTGGGGCTCTATGGGGGACTCTAGGGGATCTATGGGGCATTTATGCAGCATCTATGTGGAACTTGTGGGTTGCTATGGGGCGCTTGGGGGTCACAAGCAGGCAGTTATGGGTCACTTATGGGGCTCTATGGGTCACTTATGGGTCTCTATTGGGCACCTATGGGGAAATTGTGGGTTGTCATTGGGCACTTGGGGGTCACTAACAGGCACTTATGGTGCTCCATGAGTCACTTATGGATCTCTATGGATCACTATCGGGCACTGGGGAGATGCTGTGGGTCACTTATGGGGCTCCATGAGTCACATATGGGGCACTATGGGTCACTTACGGGGCTCTATGGGTCACTTATGGGGCACTAATGGGGAACTATACGGCACTTCTGGGGCTCCGTGACTCACTTGTGGGGCTCTATGGGGCACCGGGGAGATGCTACAGCGCACTTGTGGGTCTCTATGGGTCACTTATGAGGCTCTATGAGTCACTTATGGGGCTCTATGGGTCACTTATGGGGCACTAATGGGGAACTATAGGTCACTTATGGGGCTCCGTGAGTCACTTGTGGGGCTCTATGGGGCACTTATGGGGCACTATCAGCGAACTTGTGGGTAAAGCAACCCACAAGTTCCCCATTAGTTCCCCATAAATGCCACAACAGTGACCCATAGATCCCCTTAAGTGCCCCATAGAGCCCCATAAGTGCTTCATAGATCCCCTTAAGTGCCCCATAGAGCCCCATAAGTGACCCATAAGTGCCTGTTAGTGATCCCCAAGTGCCCCATAGTGACACACAAGTTCCCCATAAGTGCCCCATAACTGCCTGTTAGTGACCCCCAAGTGCTCCATAGTGACCCACAAGTTCCCCATAAGTGCCACATAAGTGCCTGTTAGTGACCCCCGAGTGCCCTATAATGACCCCCAAGTGCCCCATAGTGACCCACAAGTTCCCAATAAGTGCCCCATAACTGCCTGTTAGTGACCCCCAAGTGCTCCATAGTGACCCACAAGTTCCCCATAAGTGCCCCATATGTTCCCCATAAATGCCCCATAAGTGCCCCATAACTGCCTGTTAGTGACCCCCAAGTGCCCCATAGTGACCCATAGGTTCCCCATAAGTGCCCCATAACTGCCTGTTAGTGACCCCCAAGTGCCGCATAGTGACCCACAAGTTCCCCATAAGTGTCCCATATGTTCCCCATAAGTGCCCCATAAGTGCCCAATAACTGCCTGTTAGTGACCTCCAGTGCCCCATAGTGACCCACAGGTTCCCCATAAATGCCCCATAACTGCCTGTTAGTGACCCCCAAGAACCCTACAGTGACCCACAAGTTCCCCATAAGTTCCCCATAAGTGCCTGTTAGTGACCCCCCAACTGCCTTATAATGACCCACAAGTGCCCTATAGTGACCCACAAGTTCCCCATAAGTGCCCCATAAGTGCCCCATAACTGCCTGTTAGTGACCCCCAAGTGCCCCATAGTGACACACAAGTTCCCCATAAGTGCCCCATGAGTGCCTGTTAGTGATGCCCAAGTGCCCCATAGCGACACACAAGTTACCCATAAGTGCCCCATAAGTGCCCCATAACTGCCTGTTAGTGACCCCCAAGTGATCCATAGTGACCCACATGTTCTCCATAAGTACCCCATATATTCCCAATAAGTGACCCATAACTGGCCCAAAAGTACCTGTTAGTGACCCTCGAGTGCCCCATAGTGACCCAAAAGTTCCCATAAGCGCCCCAGAAGTGCCCCATAACTGCCTGTTAGTGACCCCCAAGTGCCCCATAGCGACCCAGAAGTTCCCCATAAGTGCCCCATAAGTGCCCCATAACTGCCTGTTAGTGACCCCCAAGTGCCACATAGTGACCCCAAAGTGCCCCAGAGTGACCCACAAGTTCCCCATAAGTGCCCCATAACTTCATGTTAGTGACCCCTAAGTGCCCCATAGTGACCCAGAAATTCCCCATAAGTGCCCCATAAGTGCCCCAAACTGCCCCTTAAAAATTTTCCAATTTTCGTCCCAATTCTTCCCATTCCCATTGAAACTTTTCAAATCCCTCTCAAAACTGTTGAAATTCTGTTGAAGCTTTTAAAATTCTCTCTAGAATTTTCAAAATCCATGTCCACATGTTTACAATTTCACGTCAAAAAATGGCTAAAATTCCAGTTGAAATTTTTTCAAAGTCCCTTAAAAATTTTCCAATTTTTGTCCCAATTCTTCCCATTCCCATTGAAACTTTTCAAATCGCTCTCAAAATTGTTGAAATTCTGTTGAAGCTTTTAAAATTCTCTCTAGAATTTTCAAAATCCGTGTCCACATATTTACAATTTCACGTCAAAAATTGCTAAAATTCCAGTTGAAATTTTTTCAAAGTCCCTTAAAAATTTTCCAATTTTTGTCCCAATTCTTCCCATTCCCATTGAAACTTTTCAAATCCCTCTCAAAATTGTTGAAATTCTGTTGAAGCTTTTAAAATTCTCTCTAGAATTTTCAAAATCCATGTCCACATGTTTACAATTTCACGTAAAAAAATTGCTAAAATTCCAGTTGAAATTTTTTCAAAGTCCCTTAAAAATTTTCCAATTTTTGTCCCAATTCTTCCCATTCCCATTGAAACTTTTCAAATCCCTCTCAAAATTGTAGAAATTCTGTTGAAGCTTTTAAAATTCTCTCTAGAATTTTCAAAATCCATGTCCACATGTTTACAATTTCACATAAAAAAATGGCTAAAATTCCAGTTGAAATTTTTTCAAAGTCCCTTCAAAATTTTCCAATTTTTGTCCCAATTCTTCCCATTCCCATTGAAACTTTTCAAATCCCTCTCAAAATTGTTGAAATTCTGTTGAAGCTTTTAAAATTCTCTCTAGAATTTTCAAAATCCATGTCCACATGTTTACAATTTCACGTCAAAAAATTGCTAAAATTCCAGTTGAAATTTTTTCAAAGTCCCTGAAAAATTTTCCAATTTTTGTCCCAATTCTTCCCATTCCCATTGAAACTTTTCAAATCCCTCTCAAAATTGTTGAAATTCTGTTGAAGCTTTTAAAATTCTCTCTAGAATTTTCAAAATCCATGTCCACATGTTTACAATTTCACGTCAAAAAATGCTAAAATTCCAGTTGAAATTTTTTCAAAGTCCCTTCAAAATTTTCCAATTTTTGTCCCAATTCTTCCCATTCCCATTGAAACTTTTCAAATCCCTCTCAAAATTGTTGAAATTCTCTTGAAGCTTTTAAAATTCTCTCTAGAATTTTCAAAATCCATGTCCACATGTTTACAATTTCACGTAAAAAAATTGCTAAAATTCCAGTTGAAATTTTTTCAAAGTCCCTTAAAAATTTTCCAATTTTTGTCCCAATTCTTCCCATTCCCATTGAAACTTTTCAAATCCCTCTTCAAAAGTGTTGAAATTCTGTTGAAGCTTTTAAAATTCTCTCTAGAATTTTCAAAATCCATGTCCACATGTTTACAAGTTCACGTCAAAAAATTGCTGAAATTCCAGTTGAAATTTTTTCAAAGTCCCTTCAAAATTTTCCAATTTTTGTCCCAATTCTTCCCATTCCCATTGAAACTTTTCAAATCCCTCTCAAAATTATAGAAATTCTGTTGAAGCTTTTAAAATTCTCTCTAGAATTTTCAAAATCCATGTCCACATGTTTACAATTTCACGTCAAAAAATGGCTAAAATTCCAGTTGAAACTTTTTCAAAGTCCCTTAAAAATTTTCCAATTTTTGTCCCAATTCTTCCCATTCCCCTTGAAACTTTTCAAATCCCTCTCAAAATTGTTGAAATTCTCTTGAAGCTTTTAAAATTCTCTCTAGAATTTTCAAAATCCATGGCCACATGTTTACAATTTCACATAAAAAAAGGGCTAAAATTCCAGTTGAACTTTTTTCAAAGTCCCTTAAAAATTTTCCAATTTTTGTCCCAATTCTTCCCATTCCCATTGAAACTTTTCAAATCCCTCTCAAAATTGTTGAAATTCTGTTGAAGCTTTTAAAATTCTCTCTAGAATTTTCAAAATCCATGTCCACATGTTTACAATTTCACGTCAAAAAAATGCTAAAATTCCAGTTGAAAATTTTTCAAAGTCCCTTAAAAATTTTCCAATTTTTGTCCTAATTCTTCCCATTCCCATTGAAACTTTTCAAATCCCTCTCAAAATTGTTGAAATTCTGTTGAAGCTTTTAAAATTCTCTCTAGAATTTTCAAAATCCATGTCCACATGTTTACAATTTCACGTCAAAAAATGGCTAAAATTCCAGTTGAAATTTTTTCAAAGTCCCTTAAAAATGTTCCAATTTTTGTCCCAATTCTTCCCATTCCCCTTGAAACTTTTCAAATCCCTCTCAAAATTGTTGAAATTCTGTTGAAGCTTTTAAAATTCTCTCTAGAATTTTCAAAATCCATGTCCACATGTTTACAATTTCACGTCAAAAAATTGCTAAAATTCCAGTTGAAATTTTTTCAAAGTCCCTTAAAAATTTTCCAATTTTTGTCCCAATTCTTCCCATTCCCATTGAAACTTTTCAAATCCCTCTCAAAATTGTTGAAATTCTCTTGAAGCTTTTAAAATTCTCTCTAGAATTTTCAAAATCCATGTCCACATGTTTACAATTTCACATAAAAAAATGGCTAAAATTCCAGTTGAAATTTTTTCAAAGTCCCTTAAAAATTTTCCAATTTTTGTCCCAATTCTTCCCATTCCCATTGAAACTTTTCAAATCCCTCTCAAAATTGTTGAAATTCTCTTGAAGCTTTTAAAATTCTCTCTAGAATTTTCAAAATCCATGGCCACATGTTTACAATTTCACGTCAAAAAATGGCTAAAATTCCAGTTGAAATTTTTTCAAAGTCCCTTAAAAATGTTCCAATTTTTGTCCCAATTCTTCCCATTCCCCTTGAAACTTTTCAAATCCCTCTCAAAATTGTTGAAATTCTGTTGAAGCTTTTAAAATTCTCTCTAGAATTTTCAAAATCCATGTCCACATGTTTACAATTTCACGTCAAAAAATGGCTAAAATTCCAGTTGAAATTTTTTCAAAGTCCCTTAAAAATTTTCCAATTTTTGTCCTAATTCTTCCCATTCCCATTGAAACTTTTCAAATCCCTCTCAAAATTGTTGAAATTCTGTTGAAGCTTTTAAAATTCTCTCTAGAATTTTCAAAATCCATGTCCACATGTTTACAATTTCACGTCAAAAAATGGCTAAAATTCCAGTTGAAATTTTTTCAAAGTCCCTTAAAAATGTTCCAATTTTTGTCCCAATTCTTCCCATTCCCCTTGAAACTTTTCAAATCCCTCTCAAAATTGTTGAAATTCTGTTGAAGCTTTTAAAATTCTCTCTAGAATTTTCAAAATCCATGTCCACATGTTTACAATTTCACGTCAAAAAATTGCTAAAATTCCAGTTGAAATTTTTTCAAAGTCCCTTAAAAATTTTCCAATTTTTGTCCCAATTCTTCCCATTCCCATTGAAACTTTTCAAATCCCTCTCAAAATTGTTGAAATTCTCTTGAAGCTTTTAAAATTCTCTCTAGAATTTTCAAAATCCATGTCCACATGTTTACAATTTCACGTCAAAAAATTGCTAAAATTCCAGTTGAAATTTTTTCAAAGTCCCTTAAAAATTTTCCAATTTTTGTCCCAATTCTTCCCATTCCCATTGAAACTTTTCAAATCCCTCTCAAAATTGTTGAAATTCTCTTGAAGCTTTTAAAATTCTCTCTAGAATTTTCAAAATCCATGTCCACATGTTTACAATTTCACATAAAAAAATGGCTAAAATTCCAGTTGAAATTTTTTCAAAGTCCCTTAAAAATTTTCCAATTTTTGTCCCAATTCTTCCCATTCCCATTGAAACTTTTCAAATCCCTCTCAAAATTGTTGAAATTCTGCTGAAGCTTTTAAAATTCTCTCTAGAATTTTCAAAATCCATGTCCACATGTTTACAATTTCACGTCAAAAAATGGCTAAAATTCCAGTTGAAATTTTTTCAAAGTCCCTTAAAAATGTTCCAATTTTTGTCCCAATTCTTCCCATTCCCCTTGAAACTTTTCAAATCCCTCTCAAAATTGTTGAAATTCTGTTGAAGCTTTTAAAATTCTCTCTAGAATTTTCAAAATCCATGTCCACATGTTTACAATTTCACATAAAAAAATGGCTAAAATTCCAGTTGAAATTTTTTCAAAGTCCCTTAAAAATTTTCCAATTTTTGTCCCAATTCTTCCCATTCCCCTTGAAACTTTTCAAATCCCTCTCATAATTGTTGAAATTCTGTTGAAGCTTTTAAAATTCTCTCTAGAATTTTCAAAATCCATGTCCACATGTTTACAATTTCACGTCAAAAAAATGCTAAAATTCCAGTTGAAATTTTTTCAAAGTCCCTTCAAAATTTTCCAATTTTTGTCCCAATTCTTCCCATTCCCCTTGAAACTTTTCAAATCCCTCTCAAAATTGTTGAAATTCTGTTGAAGCTTTTAAAATTCTCTCTAGAATTTTCAAAATCCATGTCCACATGTTTACAATTTCACGTCAAAAAATGGCTAAAATTCCAGTTGAAATTTTTTCAAAGTCCCTTAAAAATGTTCCAATTTTTGTCCCAATTCTTCCCATTCCCCTTGAAACTTTTCAAATCCCTCTCAAAATTGTTGAAATTCTGTTGAAGCTTTTAAAATTCTCTCTAGAATTTTCAAAATCCATGTCCACATGTTTACAATTTCACGTCAAAAAAATGGCTAAAATTCCAGTTGAAATTTTTTCAAAGTCCCTTAAAAATTTTCCAATTTTTGTCCCAATTCTTCCCATTCCCCTTGAAACTTTTCAAATCCCTCTCAAAATTGTTGAAATTCTGTTGAAGCTTTTAAAATTCTCTCTAGAATTTTCAAAATCCATGTCCACATGTTTACAATTTCACATAAAAAAATGGCTAAAATTCCAGTTGACATTTTTTCAAAGTCCCTTAAAAATTTTCCAATTTTTGTCCCAGTTCTTCCCATTCCCATTGAAACTTTTCAAATCCCTCTCATAATTGTTGAAATTCTGTTGAAGCTTTTAAAATTCTCTCTAGAATTTTCAAAATCCATGTCCACATGTTTACAATTTCACGTCAAAAAAATGCTAAAATTCCAGTTGAAATTTTTTCAAAGTCCCTTAAAAATTTTCCAATTTTTGTCCTAATTCTTCCCATTCCCATTGAAACTTTTCAAATCCCTCTCAAAATTGTTGAAATTCTGTTGAAGCTTTTAAAATTCTCTCTAGAATTTTCAAAATCCATGTCCACATGTTTACAATTTCACATAAAAAAATGGCTAAAATTCCAGTTGAAATTTTTTCAAAGTCCCTTAAAAATTTTCCAATTTTTGTCCCAATTCTTCCCATTCCCATTGAAACTTTTCAAATCCCTCTCAAAATTGTTGAAATTCTGTTGAAGCTTTTAAAATTCTCTCTAGAATTTTCAAAATCCATGTCCACATGTTTACAATTTCACGTCAAATAATTGCTAAAATTCCAGTTGAAAATTTTTCAAAGTCCCTTAAAAATTTTCCAATTTTTGTCCCAATTCTTCCCATTCCCCTTGAAACTTTTCAAATCCCTCTCAAAATTGTTGAAATTCTGTTGAAGCTTTTAAAATTCTCTCTAGAATTTTCAAAATCCATGTCCACATGTTTACAATTTCACATAAAAAAATGGCTAAAATTCCAGTTGAAATTTTTTCAAAGTCCCTTAAAAATGTTCCAATTTTTGTCCCAGTTCTTCCCATTCCAATTGAAACTTTTCAAATCCCTCTCATAATTGTTGAAATTCTGTTGAAGCTTTTAAAATTCTCTCTAGAATTTTCAAAATCCATGTCCACATGTTTACAATTTCACGTCAAAAAAATGCTAAAATTCCAGTTGAAATTTTTTCAAAGTCCCTTAAAAATTTTCCAATTTTTGTCCTAATTCTTCCCATTCCCATTGAAACTTTTCAAATCCCTCTCAAAATTGTTGAAATTCTGTTGAAGCTTTTAAAATTCTCTCTAGAATTTTCAAAATCCATGTCCACATGTTTACAATTTCACATAAAAAAATGGCTAAAATTCCAGTTGAAATTTTTTCAAAGTCCCTTAAAAATTTTCCAATTTTTGTCCCAATTCTTCCCATTCCCATTGAAACTTTTCAAATCCCGCTCAAAATTGTTGAAATTCTGTTGAAGCTTTTAAAATTCTCTCTAGAATTTTCAAAATCCATGTCCACATGTTTACAATTTCACGTCAAAAAATTGCTAAAATTCCAGTTGAAATTTTTTCAAAGTCCCTTAAAAATTTTCCAATTTTTGTCCCAATTCTTCCCATTCCCCTTGAAACTTTTCAAATCCCTCTCAAAATTGTTGAAATTCTGTTGAAGCTTTTAAAATTCTCTCTAGAATTTTCAAAATCCATGTCCACATGTTTACAATTTCACGTCAAAAAAATGCTAAAATTCCAGTTGAAATTTTTTCAAAGTCCCTTAAAAATTTTCCAATTTTTGTCCTAATTCTTCCCATTCCCATTGAAACTTTTCAAATCCCTCTCAAAATTGTTGAAATTCTGTTGAAGCTTTTAAAATTCTCTCTAGAATTTTCAAAATCCATGTCCACATGTTTACAATTTCACATAAAAAAATGGCTAAAATTCCAGTTGAAATTTTTTCAAAGTCCCTTAAAAATTTTCCAATTTTTGTCCCAATTCTTCCCATTCCCCTTGAAACTTTTCAAATCCCTCTCAAAATTGTTGAAATTCTGTTGAAGCTTTTAAAATTCTCTCTAGAATTTTCAAAATCCATGTCCACATGTTTACAATTTCACGTCAAAAAATGGCTAAAATTCCAGTTGAAATTTTTTCAAAGTCCCTTAAAAATTTTCCAATTTTTGTCCCAATTCTTCCCATTCCCCTTGAAACTTTTCAAATCCCTCTCAAAATTGTTGAAATTCTGTTGAAGCTTTTAAAATTCTCTCTAGAATTTTCAAAATCCATGTCCACATGTTTACAATTTCACGTCAAAAAAATGCTAAAATTCCAGTTGAAATTTTTTCAAAGTCCCTTAAAAATTTTCCAATTTTTGTCCCAATTCTTCCCATTCCCATTGAAACTTTTCAAATCCCTCTCAAAATTGTTGAAATTCTGTTGAAGCTTTTAAAATTCTCTCTAGAATTTTCAAAATCCATGTCCACATGTTTACAATTTCACATAAAAAAATGGCTAAAATTCCAGTTGAAATTTTTTCAAAGTCCCTTCAAAATTTTCCAATTTTTGTCCCAATTCTTCCCATTCCCCTTGAAACTTTTCAAATCCCTCTCAAAATTGTTGAAATTCTGTTGAAACTTTTAAAATTCTCTCTAGAATTTTCAAAATCCATGTCCACATGTTTACAATTTCACGTCAAAAAATTGCTAAAATTCCAGTTGAAATTTTTTCAAAGTCCCTTAAAAATTTTCCAATTTTTGTCCCAATTCTTCCCATTCCCATTGAAACTTTTCAAATCCCTCTCAAAATTGTTGAAATTCTCTTGAAGCTTTTAAAATTCTCTCTAGAATTTTCAAAATCCATGTGCACATGTTTACAATTTCACATAAAAAAATGGCTAAAATTCCAGTTGAAATTTTTTCAAAGTCCCTTAAAAATTTTCCAATTTTTGTCCCAATTCTTCCCATTCCCCTTGAAACTTTTCAAATCCCTCTCAAAATTGTTGAAATTCTGTTGAAGCTTTTAAAATTCTCTCTAGAATTTTCAAAATCCATGTCCACATGTTTACAATTTCACATAAAAAAATGGCTAAAATTCCAGTTGACATTTTTTCAAAGTCCCTTAAAAATGTTCCAATTTTTGTCCCAATTCTTCCCATTCCCCTTGAAACTTTTCAAATCCCTCTCAAAAGTGTTGAAATTCTGTTGAAGCTTTTAAAATTCTCTCTAGAATTTTCAAAATCCATGTCCACATGTTTACAATTTCACGTCAAAAAATGGCTAAAATTCCAGTTGAAATTTTTTCAAAGTCCCTTAAAAATTTTCCAATTTTTGTCCCAATTCTTCCCATTCCCATTGAAACTTTTCAAATCCCTCTCAAAATTGTTGAAATTCTCTTGAAGCTTTTAAAATTCTCTCTAGAATTTTCAAAATCCATGTCCACATGTTTACAATTTCACATAAAAAAATGGCTAAAATTCCAGTTGAAATTTTTTCAAAGTCCCTTAAAAATTTTCCAATTTTTGTCCCAATTCTTCCCATTCCCCTTGAAACTTTTCAAATCCCTCTCAAAATTGTTGAAATTCTGTTGAAGCTTTTAAAATTCTCTCTAGAATTTTCAAAATCCATGTCCACATGTTTACAATTTCACGTCAAAAAATTGCTAAAATTCCAGTTGAAATTTTTTCAAAGTCCCTTAAAAATTTTCCAATTTTTGTCCCAATTCTTCCCATTCCCCTTGAAACTTTTCAAATCCCTCTCAAAATTGTTGAAATTCTGTTGAAGCTTTTAAAATTCTCTCTAGAATTTTCAAAATCCATGTCCACATGTTTACAATTTCACGTCAAAAAAATGCTAAAATTCCAGTTGAAATTTTTTCAAAGTCCCTTAAAAATTTTCCAATTTTTGTCCCAATTCTTCCCATTCCCATTGAAACTTTTCAAATCCCTCTCAAAATTGTTGAAATTCTGTTGAAGCTTTTAAAATTCTCTCTAGAATTTTCAAAATCCATGTCCACATGTTTACAATTTCACATAAAAAAATGGCTAAAATTCCAGTTGAAAATTTTTCAAAGTCCCTTAAAAATTTTCCAATTTTTGTCCCAATTCTTCCCATTCCCCTTGAAACTTTTCAAATCCCTCTCAAAATTGTTGAAATTCTGTTGAAGCTTTTAAAATTCTCTCTAGAATTTTCAAAATCCATGTGCACATGTTTACAATTTCACATAAAAAAATGGCTAAAATTCCAGTTGAAATTTTTTCAAAGTCCCTTAAAAATGTTCCAATTTTTGTCCCAGTTCTTCCCATTCCCATTGAAACTTTTCAAATCCCTCTCATAATTGTTGAAATTCTGTTGAAGCTTTTAAAATTCTCTCTAGAATTTTCAAAATCCATGTCCACATGTTTACAATTTCACGTCAAAAAAATGCTAAAATTCCAGTTGAAATTTTTTCAAAGTCCCTTAAAAATTTTCCAATTTTTGTCCTAATTCTTCCCATTCCCATTGAAACTTTTCAAATCCCTCTCAAAATTGTTGAAATTCTGTTGAAGCTTTTAAAATTCTCTCTAGAATTTTCAAAATCCATGTCCACATGTTTACAATTTCACATAAAAAAATGGCTAAAATTCCAGTTGAAATTTTTTCAAAGTCCCTTCAAAATTTTCCAATTTTTGTCCCAATTCTTCCCATTCCCCTTGAAACTTTTCAAATCCCTCTCAAAATTGTTGAAATTCTGTTGAAACTTTTAAAATTATCTCTAGAATTTTCAAAATCCATGTCCACATGTTTACAATTTCACGTCAAAAAATTGCTAAAATTCCAGTTGAAATTTTTTCAAAGTCCCTTAAAAATTTTCCAATTTTTGTCCCAATTCTTCCCATTCCCATTGAAACTTTTCAAATCCCTCTCAAAATTGTTGAAATTCTCTTGAAGCTTTTAAAATTCTCTCTAGAATTTTCAAAATCCATGTCCACATGCTTACAATTTCACATAAAAAAATGGCTAAAATTCCAGTTGAAATTTTTTCAAAGTCCCTTAAAAATTTTCCAATTTTTGTCCCAATTCTTCCCATTCCCAATGAAACTTTTCAAATCCCTCTCAAAATTGTTGAAATTCTGTTGAAGCTTTTAAAATTCTCTCTAGAATTTTCAAAATCCATGTCCACATGTTTACAATTTCACGTCAAAAAATGGCTAAAATTCCAGTTGAAATTTTTTCAAAGTCCCTTAAAAATTTTCCAATTTTTGTCCCAATTCTTCCCATTCCCCTTGAAACTTTTCAAATCCCTCTCAAAATTGTTGAAATTCTGTTGAAGCTTTTAAAATTCTCTCTAGAATTTTCAAAATCCATGTCCACATGTTTACAATTTCACGTCAAAAAATGGCTAAAATTCCAGTTGAAATTTTTTCAAAGTCCCTTAAAAATTTTCCAATTTTTGTCCCAATTCTTCCCATTCCCATTGAAACTTTTCAAATCCCTCTCAAAATTGTTGAAATTCTCTTGAAGCTTTTAAAATTCTCTCTAGAATTTTCAAAATCCATGTCCACATGTTTACAATTTCACATAAAAAAATGGCTAAAATTCCAGTTGAAATTTTTTCAAAGTCCCTTAAAAATTTTCCAATTTTTGTCCCAATTCTTCCCATTCCCATTGAAACTTTTCAAATCCCTCTCAAAATTGTTGAAATTCTGTTGAAGCTTTTAAAATTCTCTCTAGAATTTTCAAAATCCATGTCCACATGTTTACAATTTCACGTCAAAAAATGGCTAAAATTCCAGTTGAAATTTTTTCAAAGTCCCTTAAAAATGTTCCAATTTTTGTCCCAATTCTTCCCATTCCCCTTGAAACTTTTCAAATCCCTCTCAAAATTGTTGAAATTCTGTTGAAGCTTTTAAAATTCTCTCTAGAATTTTCAAAATCCATGTCCACATGTTTACAATTTCACGTCAAAAAATGGCTAAAATTCCAGTTGAAATTTTTTCAAAGTCCCTTAAAAAATTTTCCAATTTTTGTCCCAATTCTTCCCATTCCCCTTGAAACTTTTCAAATCCCTCTCAAAATTGTTGAAATTCTGTTGAAGCTTTTAAAATTCTCTCTAGAATTTTCAAAATCCATGTCCACATGTTTACAATTTCACGTCAAAAAAATGCTAAAATTCCAGTTGAAATTTTTTCAAAGTCCCTTAAAAATTTTCCAATTTTTGTCCCAATTCTTCCCATTCCCATTGAAACTTTTCAAATCCCTCTCAAAATTGTTGAAATTCTGTTGAAGCTTTTAAAATTCTCTCTAGAATTTTCAAAATCCATGTCCACATGTTTACAATTTCACATAAAAAAATGGCTAAAATTCCAGTTGAAAATTTTTCAAAGTCCCTTAAAAATTTTCCAATTTTTGTCCCAATTCTTCCCATTCCCCTTGAAACTTTTCAAATCCCTCTCAAAATTGTTGAAATTCTGTTGAAGCTTTTAAAATTCTCTCTAGAATTTTCAAAATCCATGTGCACATGTTTACAATTTCACATAAAAAAATGGCTAAAATTCCAGTTGAAATTTTTTCAAAGTCCCTTAAAAATGTTCCAATTTTTGTCCCAGTTCTTCCCATTCCCATTGAAACTTTTCAAATCCCTCTCATAATTGTTGAAATTCTGTTGAAGCTTTTAAAATTCTCTCTAGAATTTTCAAAATCCATGTCCACATGTTTACAATTTCACGTCAAAAAAATGCTAAAATTCCAGTTGAAATTTTTTCAAAGTCCCTTAAAAATTTTCCAATTTTTGTCCTAATTCTTCCCATTCCCATTGAAACTTTTCAAATCCCTCTCAAAATTGAAGCTTTTAAAATTCTCTCTAGAATTTTCAAAATCCATGTCCACATGTTTACAATTTCACATAAAAAAATGGCTAAAATTCCAGTTGAAATTTTTTCAAAGTCCCTTAAAAATTTTCCAATTTTTGTCCCAATTCTTCCCATTCCCATTGAAACTTTTCAAATCCCTCTCAAAATTGTTGAAATTCTGTTGAAGCTTTTAAAATTCTCTCTAGAATTTTCAAAATCCATGTCCACATGTTTACAATTTCACGTCAAAAAATTGCTAAAATTCCAGTTGAAATTTTTTCAAAGTCCCTTCAAAATTTTCCAATTTTTGTCCCAATTCTTCCCATTCCCCTTGAAACTTTTCAAATCCCTCTCAAAATTGTTGAAATTCTGTTGAAACTTTTAAAATTATCTCTAGAATTTTCAAAATCCATGTCCACATGTTTACAATTTCACGTCAAAAAATTGCTAAAATTCCAGTTGAAATTTTTTCAAAGTCCCTTAAAAATTTTCCAATTTTTGTCCCAATTCTTCCCATTCCCATTGAAACTTTTCAAATCCCTCTCAAAATTGTTGAAATTCTGTTGAAGCTTTTAAAATTCTCTCTAGAATTTTCAAAATCCATGTCCACATGTTTACAATTTCACGTCAAAAAATGGCTAAAATTCCAGTTGAAATTTTTTCAAAGTCCCTTAAAAATTTTCCAATTTTTGTCCCAATTCTTCCCATTCCCATTGAAACTTTTCAAATCCCTCTCAAAATTGTTGAAATTCTCTTGAAGCTTTTAAAATTCTCTCTAGAATTTTCAAAATCCATGTCCACATGTTTACAATTTCACGTCAAAAAATGGCTAAAATTCCAGTTGAAAAATTCCAGTTGAAATTTTTTCAAAGTCCCTTAAAAATGTTCCAATTTTTGTCCCAATTCTTCCCATTCCCCTTGAAACTTTTCAAATCCCTCTCAAAATTGTTGAAATTCTGTTGAAGCTTTTAAAATTCTCTCTAGAATTTTCAAAATCCATGTCCACATGTTTACAATTTCACGTCAAAAAATGGCTAAAATTCCAGTTGAAATTTTTTCAAAGTCCCTTAAAAATTTTCCAATTTTTGTCCCAATTCTTCCCATTCCCATTGAAACTTTTCAAATCCCTCTCAAAATTGTTGAAATTCTCTTGAAGCTTTTAAAATTCTCTCTAGAATTTTCAAAATCCATGTCCACATGTTTACAATTTCACATAAAAAAATGGCTAAAATTCCAGTTGAAATTTTTTCAAAGTCCCTTAAAAATTTTCCAATTTTTGTCCCAATTCTTCCCATTCCCATTGAAACTTTTCAAATCCCTCTCAAAATTGTTGAAATTCTGTTGAAGCTTTTAAAATTCTCTCTAGAATTTTCAAAATCCATGTCCACATGTTTACAATTTCACGTCAAAAAATGGCTAAAATTCCAGTTGAAATTTTTTCAAAGTCCCTTAAAAATGTTCCAATTTTTGTCCCAATTCTTCCCATTCCCCTTGAAACTTTTCAAATCCCTCTCAAAATTGTTGAAATTCTGTTGAAGCTTTTAAAATTCTCTCTAGAATTTTCAAAATCCATGTCCACATGTTTACAATTTCACGTCAAAAAATGGCTAAAATTCCAGTTGAAATTTTTTCAAAGTCCCTTAAAAATTTTCCAATTTTTGTCCCAATTCTTCCCATTCCCCTTGAAACTTTTCAAATCCCTCTCATAATTGTTGAAATTCTGTTGAAGCTTTTAAAATTCTCTCTAGAATTTTCAAAATCCATGTCCACATGTTTACAATTTCACGTCAAAAAATTGCTAAAATTCCAGTTGAAATTTTTTCAAAGTCCCTTAAAAATTTTCCAATTTTTGTCCCAATTCTTCCCATTCCCCTTGAAACTTTTCAAATCCCTCTCAAAATTGTTGAAATTCTGTTGAAGCTTTTAAAATTCTCTCTAGAATTTTCAAAATCCATGTCCACATGTTTACAATTTCACGTCAAAAAAATGCTAAAATTCCAGTTGAAATTTTTTCAAAGTCCCTTAAAAATTTTCCAATTTTTGTCCCAATTCTTCCCATTCCCATTGAAACTTTTCAAATCCCTCTCAAAATTGTTGAAATTCTGTTGAAGCTTTTAAAATTCTCTCTAGAATTTTCAAAATCCATGTCCACATGTTTACAATTTCACATAAAAAAATGGCTAAAATTCCAGTTGAAAATTTTTCAAAGTCCCTTAAAAATTTTCCAATTTTTGTCCCAATTCTTCCCATTCCCCTTGAAACTTTTCAAATCCCTCTCAAAATTGTTGAAATTCTGTTGAAGCTTTTAAAATTCTCTCTAGAATTTTCAAAATCCATGTGCACATGTTTACAATTTCACATAAAAAAATGGCTAAAATTCCAGTTGAAATTTTTTCAAAGTCCCTTAAAAATGTTCCAATTTTTGTCCCAGTTCTTCCCATTCCCATTGAAACTTTTCAAATCCCTCTCATAATTGTTGAAATTCTGTTGAAGCTTTTAAAATTCTCTCTAGAATTTTCAAAATCCATGTCCACATGTTTACAATTTCACGTCAAAAAAATGCTAAAATTCCAGTTGAAATTTTTTCAAAGTCCCTTAAAAATTTTCCAATTTTTGTCCTAATTCTTCCCATTCCCATTGAAACTTTTCAAATCCCTCTCAAAATTGTTGAAATTCTGTTGAAGCTTTTAAAATTCTCTCTAGAATTTTCAAAATCCATGTCCACATGTTTACAATTTCACATAAAAAAATGGCTAAAATTCCAGTTGAAATTTTTTCAAAGTCCCTTAAAAATTTTCCAATTTTTGTCCCAATTCTTCCCATTCCCATTGAAACTTTTCAAATCCCTCTCAAAATTGTTGAAATTCTGTTGAAGCTTTTAAAATTCTCTCTAGAATTTTCAAAATCCATGTCCACATGTTTACAATTTCACGTCAAAAAATTGCTAAAATTCCAGTTGAAATTTTTTCAAAGTCCCTTCAAAATTTTCCAATTTTTGTCCCAATTCTTCCCATTCCCCTTGAAACTTTTCAAATCCCTCTCAAAATTGTTGAAATTCTGTTGAAACTTTTAAAATTATCTCTAGAATTTTCAAAATCCATGTCCACATGTTTACAATTTCACGTCAAAAAATTGCTAAAATTCCAGTTGAAATTTTTTCAAAGTCCCTTAAAAATTTTCCAATTTTTGTCCCAATTCTTCCCATTCCCATTGAAACTTTTCAAATCCCTCTCAAAATTGTTGAAATTCTCTTGAAGCTTTTAAAATTCTCTCTAGAATTTTCAAAATCCATGTCCACATGTTTACAATTTCACATAAAAAAATGGCTAAAATTCCAGTTGAAATTTTTTCAAAGTCCCTTAAAAATTTTCCAATTTTTGTCCCAATTCTTCCCATTCCCAATGAAACTTTTCAAATCCCTCTCAAAATTGTTGAAATTCTGTTGAAGCTTTTAAAATTCTCTCTAGAATTTTCAAAATCCATGTCCACATGTTTACAATTTCACGTCAAAAAATGGCTAAAATTCCAGTTGAAATTTTTTCAAAGTCCCTTAAAAATGTTCCAATTTTTGTCCCAATTCTTCCCATTCCCCTTGAAACTTTTCAAATCCCTCTCAAAATTGTTGAAATTCTGTTGAAGCTTTTAAAATTCTCTCTAGAATTTTCAAAATCCATGTCCACATGTTTACAATTTCACGTCAAAAAATGGCTAAAATTCCAGTTGAAATTTTTTCAAAGTCCCTTAAAAATTTTCCAATTTTTGTCCCAATTCTTCCCATTCCCATTGAAACTTTTCAAATCCCTCTCAAAATTGTTGAAATTCTCTTGAAGCTTTTAAAATTCTCTCTAGAATTTTCAAAATCCATGTCCACATGTTTACAATTTCACATAAAAAAATGGCTAAAATTCCAGTTGAAATTTTTTCAAAGTCCCTTAAAAATTTTCCAATTTTTGTCCCAATTCTTCCCATTCCCATTGAAACTTTTCAAATCCCTCTCAAAATTGTTGAAATTCTGTTGAAGCTTTTAAAATTCTCTCTAGAATTTTCAAAATCCATGTCCACATGTTTACAATTTCACGTCAAAAAATGGCTAAAATTCCAGTTGAAATTTTTTCAAAGTCCCTTAAAAATTTTCCAATTTTTGTCCCAATTCTTCCCATTCCCCTTGAAACTTTTCAAATCCCTCTCAAAATTGTTGAAATTCTGTTGAAGCTTTTAAAATTCTCTCTAGAATTTTCAAAATCCATGTCCACATGTTTACAATTTCACGTCAAAAAATGGCTAAAATTCCAGTTGAAATTTTTTCAAAGTCCCTTAAAAATTTTCCAATTTTTGTCCCAATTCTTCCCATTCCCCTTGAAACTTTTCAAATCCCTCTCAAAATTGTTGAAATTCTGTTGAAGCTTTTAAAATTCTCTCTAGAATTTTCAAAATCCATGTCCACATGTTTACAATTTCACGTCAAAAAAATGCTAAAATTCCAGTTGAAATTTTTTCAAAGTCCCTTAAAAATTTTCCAATTTTTGTCCCAATTCTTCCCATTCCCATTGAAACTTTTCAAATCCCTCTCAAAATTGTTGAAATTCTCTTGAAGCTTTAAAATTCTCTCTAGAATTTTCAAAATCCATGTCCACATGTTTACAATTTCACATAAAAAAATGGCTAAAATTCCAGTTGAAAATTTTTCAAAGTCCCTTAAAAATTTTCCAATTTTTGTCCCAATTCTTCCCATTCCCCTTGAAACTTTTCAAATCCCTCTCAAAATTGTTGAAATTCTGTTGAAGCTTTTAAAATTCTCTCTAGAATTTTCAAAATCCATGTGCACATGTTTACAATTTCACATAAAAAAATGGCTAAAATTCCAGTTGAAATTTTTTCAAAGTCCCTTAAAAATGTTCCAATTTTTGTCCCAGTTCTTCCCATTCCCATTGAAACTTTTCAAATCCCTCTCATAATTGTTGAAATTCTGTTGAAGCTTTTAAAATTCTCTCTAGAATTTTCAAAATCCATGTCCACATGTTTACAATTTCACGTCAAAAAATGGCTAAAATTCCAGTTGAAATTTTTTCAAAGTCCCTTAAAAATTTTCCAATTTTTGTCCTAATTCTTCCCATTCCCATTGAAACTTTTCAAATCCCTCTCAAAATTGTTGAAATTCTGTTGAAGCTTTTAAAATTCTCTCTAGAATTTTCAAAATCCATGTCCACATGTTTACAATTTCACATAAAAAAATGGCTAAAATTCCAGTTGAAATTTTTTCAAAGTCCCTTAAAAATTTTCCAATTTTTGTCCCAATTCTTCCCATTCCCATTGAAACTTTTCAAATCCCTCTCAAAATTGTTGAAATTCTGTTGAAGCTTTTAAAATTCTCTCTAGAATTTTCAAAATCCATGTCCACATGTTTACAATTTCACGTCAAAAAATTGCTAAAATTCCAGTTGAAATTTTTTCAAAGTCCCTTCAAAATTTTCCAATTTTTGTCCCAATTCTTCCCATTCCCCTTGAAACTTTTCAAATCCCTCTCAAAATTGTTGAAATTCTGTTGAAACTTTTAAAATTATCTCTAGAATTTTCAAAATCCATGTCCACATGTTTACAATTTCACGTCAAAAAATTGCTAAAATTCCAGTTGAAATTTTTTCAAAGTCCCTTAAAAATTTTCCAATTTTTGTCCCAATTCTTCCCATTCCCATTGAAACTTTTCAAATCCCTCTCAAAATTGTTGAAATTCTCTTGAAGCTTTTAAAATTCTCTCTAGAATTTTCAAAATCCATGTCCACATGTTTACAATTTCACATAAAAAAATGGCTAAAATTCCAGTTGAAATTTTTTCAAAGTCCCTTAAAAATTTTCCAATTTTTGTCCCAATTCTTCCCATTCCCATTGAAACTTTTCAAATCCCTCTCAAAATTGTTGAAATTCTGTTGAAGCTTTTAAAATTCTCTCTAGAATTTTCAAAATCCATGTCCACATGTTTACAATTTCACGTCAAAAAATGGCTAAAATTCCAGTTGAAATTTTTTCAAAGTCCCTTAAAAATGTTCCAATTTTTGTCCCAATTCTTCCCATTCCCCTTGAAACTTTTCAAATCCCTCTCAAAATTGTTGAAATTCTGTTGAAGCTTTTAAAATTCTCTCTAGAATTTTCAAAATCCATGTCCACATGTTTACAATTTCACATAAAAAAATGGCTAAAATTCCAGTTGAAATTTTTTCAAAGTCCCTTAAAAATTTTCCAATTTTTTGTCCCAATTCTTCCCATTCCCATTGAAACTTTTCAAATCCTCTCAAAATTGTTGAAATTCTCTTGAAGCTTTTAAAATTCTCTCTAGAATTTTCAAAATCCATGTCCACATGTTTACAATTTCACATAAAAAAATGGCTAAAATTCCAGTTGAAATTTTTTCAAAGTCCCTTAAAAATTTTCCAATTTTTGTCCCAATTCTTCCCATTCCCATTGAAACTTTTCAAATCCCTCTCAAAATTGTTGAAATTCTGTTGAAGCTTTTAAAATTCTCTCTAGAATTTTCAAAATCCATGTCCACATGTTTACAATTTCACGTCAAAAAATGGCTAAAATTCCAGTTGAAATTTTTTCAAAGTCCCTTAAAAATTTTCCAATTTTTGTCCCAATTCTTCCCATTCCCCTTGAAACTTTTCAAATCCCTCTCAAAATTGTAGAAATTCTGTTGAAGCTTTTAAAATTCTCTCTAGAATTTTCAAAATCCATGTCCACATGTTTACAATTTCACGTCAAAAAATGGCTAAAATTCCAGTTGAAATTTTTTCAAAGTCCCTTAAAAATTTTCCAATTTTTGTCCCAATTCTTCCCATTCCCATTGAAACTTTTCAAATCCCTCTCAAAATTGTTGAAATTCTGTTGAAGCTTTTAAAATTCTCTCTAGAATTTTCAAAATCCATGTCCACATGTTTACAATTTCACGTAAAAAAATGGCTAAAATTCCAGTTGAAATTTTTTCAAAGTCCCTTAAAAATTTTCCAATTTTTGTCCCAATTCTTCCCATTCCCATTGAAACTTTTCAAATCCCTCTCAAAATTGTTGAAATTCTGTTGAAGCTTTTAAAATTCTCTCTAGAATTTTCAAAATCCATGTCCACATGTTTACAATTTCACGTCAAAAAATGGCTAAAATTCCAGTTGAAATTTTTTCAAAGTCCCTTAAAAATTTTCCAATTTTTGTCCCAATTCTTCCCATTCCCATTGAAACTTTTCAAATCCCTCTCAAA